>NC_056733.1:1967930736-1967965736 GCF_019279795.1 Protopterus annectens
AACACACACACACACACACACACACACACACACACACACATGGGAAAGGCTGCCACAGGTTTACTAGTTATGCCCCCTTCTGCCCAGACTATAAGGTAGTTTTCACTGCCACCAGTCACTCCTTATCAGCTACTTTAGGGGCCTTAACAAAGGGTGCCCAGTCTTACTGTGTAATACTAATATTAACACAAATGGTAGTATGACCAAGAGCAAGGCTGTTAGGAGTGAACCACACTGTGTAACCAAATAAATAAGCAAGTACTCTCAAAACTTAAATATCGATACACAGATCAGCCACTTTGAAAGGTTTAAATATATTTAATAATAAATAATAAAAGAACAAGACAATACTAGATATATATTCACAGTGACATCAGAGTTCAAAAACACAGCAAATATTTAAAATAATATTTCAATACAGGCTAACACAAATAAAGAAAACAAGCTAAGCTTTACTATATTTCTGACTGAATCTAAGAGACTTATACTGTTCCCTAGAAACTTACTTCATTAGAGCAAGGCAGATGTGGTGAATGGTTCTTGTTAATTTCAAGACTGAATACAGAATGTTCTGTCTCACTAAGAGACTTCTCAGATTAATATCTAAAATATTACTGTTGGGATAGCTTGCAGAATGATATAATTTCTGGTCATCTGACTTCTACTTCCCAGGTCAAACCCCCCATTGCTAAAAGCTGACAGCATTTAGCATCTAACCGTGAAAATATACGGACAACGACTTTTCCTCAGATCTTTGGCAGATAATCAAAGTCATAAAACTATTGCATTCCTTCATACTTCAAAAGTAGCCATTAGTTCACTCCAAGGACAATACAGAAAGCTTCCTAGTACAGACCTTGTGTCTCTAGCCACAATGAAAACTTGAGATATAGCCTCTTTATTGCTTCCTATAGAGTAGTTTAATTTCAGCTGTTTTTCTAAAGTTTGCTGTTTTAAAATTAACCCTCCGGTTTCCTCTGTTGACATTTGCATTTAAACAGTTACAATAGTGTATGTACATTTCTGTTCTCTTCCAGAAGGGCACAATGTGGATACATTTTAAGCACAAGCACTTTACAAAATACATTTTCAACACAAATTTCTGTACATAGCAGTTTGATATACACATAACATACAGTCTGAATACATCTGTAATACAAGCATCTTATATAAATCATTTCAATATTCACCAGTGCCATATAGTTATTTACAAAATTCCAGCTAGCTGTGCTGGCAGTATCTCCTTTCATCACACTACTTATGAACCTTTCAACCTCAAATGAAGTTTTATCAGTGCTGGCAAAGCCTTATTCAAGTAGTGCAACACAAAGATATACACTGAGAGAACTGGTTAACTATCTGACTCCCACTCTTTACTGGGAAAAAGTTACAAACCGCTGTTTGATTTGTATGTAGTGAGATGCTTGAATTAGGTAGTGTCTGATCACACTCAGAGCATTCAGTGTACCAAGGTGAGCATATCCTTAACTGGAGTATTCAGAAAAAATGACTGGCAAACACGTTTTGGTTCAGTTCGTGTTCTAAATCAAGCATGGGGAGAAATTTAGGACTAAAAGTAAAATAAATCAGGAACACTAAAGAGCCTGGTATTTACATTTAATTTATTTGATTAGTTTATTTATCCTTTGTTAACTGGGTTAGTCCTACTAGGCTAGTAGCCTCTTTTCAAGGGAGATCCAAGGTGATATTTATGCTATTAGGGGAAATTTGTTCAGGGCATTGGTGAGCTTCCCTTATTCTTTACAATAGGTCCCATGGGATCTTTTATATCCACCTGATGTACCACAAACTCGGGCAGTTAAGGAACTGGTTTAATGTTTTAGCCTTCTGCCCAGTGTATTGGCCTCCAGATAAAGAAATTTTAGAGGAAAAATCATATTATTAAGAATGAAACTGAGATTTTGTTTAGGAATATGATCTGTAATGAATGAAATATTTAATGTATTGGCTGAGAGACAGAACCCATACAATGCAAGTGGGAAGAGCCTCATCAGAAAGTATAAAAGTGCAGCTCTATGGCATAAGATCAAACACTCAGATGTTTGAATGCCAAAATATTGAACATATAATGTGGAAACTTGCATTCTTTAAAAGTCTTTCATTCATGGAGTAAGGATGACTGCACCCCAACATCCCCTGCAACTCATATGTATCAACTCTGAGACCATAGTACAGAAATAAAAGGGCAAATTCCATCTCCCTACAGTACAGTGAACTCCCACAAACAGATACCAGCATTGTTCAGCATTAAGACTTTAATGTAATATGACAGAGAAACACACATTCAACATTCCAAACATTCAATGAAATGAATGACCCTCAAATGTAACCAGTGGTGTCCCTTAGGACTCAGTATTGACACCTGTTCTTTGCAGGATTTACTTCTCAGCTCTGCAACCAAGTAAACCAGCACTTCTGGCTAACAAAATCTTTGCATACTACTATAAACCAGAGGTGGTAGTTAGCCACACTCTAACACCAAAACCTTCCAGAATAAACACTGTCTAGTAAAGTCTTGGTCTACTAAAATTGGACTCAAATTAAACGCTAAAAACTATAGTACCATCAGATTTGGTAGAAAAACCCTCCAATTATCATATTGTACAGACAACACAACACCACAAAATTAATATAGTACATGGGTTAATAACTCTCTGTCTTTTGATCTCATGTGACAACAGTTGACAGAAAATTCTTTTATTTAACACTGTTAATCGTCAATTCAATATGATTGATATATACTCAATGTTCACCACACCAGTACTTATTATATACAGGTCTGATCAATGCTGAGTATATGGCATTGATAAGCTTTGTTCAGGCCATTTATCTAGTACAACACTTCCTTTGGGATGTATCTCCCTAAACATATTTAACTAAAGACTCCAACATTTCTTAACCAAAAAAAAAAAACAGGCTTAAATTCATTGAGCTACCAAGAGAAGCAGGAAGCTCTACCTCTTTATTCATTGTCTTATAGACTTTTGAGAAGGGATCTCTGTCTCTCTTACTGTACTGATAGAGACCTGGTTGTCCTGGACCACCTGCATCTCTGCAAGTCCAGTATTTTCAAAATACTATAACCAAAGACCTAATTCTTTCCCAACAGATACATAAAATACAGTGGTGGGGTAAATTTATAAGCTAGCATCTCCCAAATCTGTGGAATAAACCTCACCTGCATATAGATAGGCTCATAGGGTCATAGATTAGTACTAGGCTAACTGCCCTTGTGGGCCATTTTAAGCCTAGCCAATTACCCCATGTGAGAATTAAACCCTGCACCTTGTGTTTGTAAGGTAAACACCTTAACCATATTAAGCACTGTGACTCATTATCTTCTTTTAAAAATAAGGTAGATGACTGGAAGGGTATCCAAAAATGTACTTATGGATTGGCTGGTATAACCCTCCTAGAAAAAGGAGATACTGCATGTGGACTGGCAAGATGTGAATGGTCCTGAGATTAAGTAACTAGCAACATCTATGAAATCTACTAAAAAGGAGGTTTTATGCTCAAATTGTACATAGGAAAGGTCCTTCAGACCTCCAAATGGGCTATGTTAGGACCTTCTAACTCAGGGAAGGTAAGTAATAGGTGACGGGAAAACCATGATTGAAGACGATTTAGAGTAAGCTATCTAAGCCTGTAGCAACAAGAAACAAGAAACATATGTAGCTTCTTATAAGTAATTAAAGTCTTGAGACTATGCCACACAGGCTTAGTGGCCTGTTTTCTAGCTACCAATAGGACCCTCAGGTAGAGTAAGATCATTCAAACAAAAACAAGGTACATGTACTTACAAGAAAAACATGCAGACATGCCAGGGTAAGGGTGAATGCGGTAGTAAAGGAGACATGCATGACTGGAGAGAATTATGGGACTGGTTGGAAGTATTTGGGGAGATAGGTCCACATACCCAATGCATCATTGGATCAAAATCTGTCTGCATGAGAATGTGTTATATCTGTATAATGGCGTGGCATCCCTTGTTGTATAAGGGCTTTCTATAGGAAAGGAGAAGACCAGGGCAAGTAGCTGAATCTCAACTTCCGAAACAGCAATATTACATGTGGGAAGAAGACTCTATATTCTAGTTTTAGAGAGCCATGTGCAAGAAACTTTGAAACTGCCTCTCTCAAAGATACATAACTCTGTGAACTCCCAGTATCAATTGATATTGAACTGAACATCTTATAAGCATGCCTTCTCATCTAGTAGTGCTATGTCATGATAGATCTCGTGACATGTCATGCTGGATATGAGAGATAACCCCGAGAGTGATGCAGTAATCCATGAATGTACAGTGCCTTTGTGCAGGGTCTTAGATTTCTCCTCAGTTTATTCATATACTGAGCCAAGAGATGAAATTATTACAATGCTCTTATCTGACTAAATCAAAACATATTTTGGGAAAAGATGTTTGATAGCCAAAAGCATTATATATACTGCCTTGAGATTTAGAATGTTGATTTGACATTTGTCTTCTTAAGAAGCAAACTTTGGATTTTACATTTAGTAAATATCTGACATTTTATGGACAAGAAAAAGATGTCATGGAGGATAGCACCTTTAAACAGTGATACAGTCGCAGATGCTTGATTGTTGAATGGAGTGGAGGAAGTGAGAAAGCGAGAGAGATTGATAAAGTTGAATCTTGCGGAAACCCATTGATTAATACCACTGGTCCTGAAGGTTTATAGTTTACAATGCATGTAATAACAATCCATTGGAACTGGCACAGCAGTGGACAACACATGGTGCTGAAAATCAAGACTGACTGTGGCAGCAGTCAGACATACATTGCTTCAGTACTGGAAAATATTGTTGAATAAACACTCCAACAGTGAATACACCATCTCTTCAGGAAAACCTTCTTTGCAAGATGGAGTTACTAGGTAAGCCAAGATTCTGTATTGCCTAAGACAAAAACAAAAAAAAACTTTTCCTTGATGACTGTAGCCTCAGGACTTAAAATAATGCAGTTAATCTTCAGGCTGGTCAGAGGAGAGTCTACATTGGCTGTTGCAATTAACTAGTAATGCAGTTAAAAGAAGACGTGTTTCTTCATTCCATAGGTTGACTACTACTAGTACTGAGCACTATGAGATGGAAAAGTAAACCAGAATTGATTAGTGAACATAATGTTTAGAGGGGCAAAATAAAATTAACATTTACGGATCAATGCAAGGGCAAATAAAATCAGGATTTGTGGATCAAACAAGAATACACACGAGTGAACTACAAATAATCCAAACACTAAGCAGAACTGAAAGGAGTCGATAGCCATTATAGCAAAACCCCTGAGAAGAGTCCCAGAACAAGTGGAACATGGTCTTTACTCAGTGCATGCTTCTTTCCATATGGATATGACTGAAAGAAACGAGGCTAGATTTCACCAAGTCTCTGTTTGTCAATGTCTTGAGAAGTTATAAGAAACATAGGCAATGCCTCCAGGAAGGGAGTAGGCCTGAGCCAAGAGATGAAGCTATCTTGGGCAAGTGATTCCTTGAAGAAATGGTAATGCTGGTGTTGACTAGAGGTCGGTGCTAAAGAACAATACTTATTTATAGATTTTTTTACCCTTTTTCTCCTTGAGGATATCTTGCAGGGTTTTCATTCACTGGGCCAAGCTGCTGGCAAAAAAGTGATGTGATTGTTGACTTTCATGGTAATGTCCAAGCCGAGCAGAGCTTTACATTTTTATTTACTTATTTATTTATTTTTTTGCCAGAGTCATGGCACAGATTAATGGAACCCTAATTATTACCAGATGTTTTGGTTTGACTACCAACTTGGGTGCTACAGGGGACACTTAGGGAAGGAGAGGTATTACAGGACAACGTCCACTCTTATTTCTTTGGAGGGAAGATGAGGGAGCATGTGTATGGGGCATCCATGATCTTAGATGACTGAAAATGCATTATTATAGCATTTTGGAAGTCATCTATCCTGATAAACTGCCATATTGACAATACACCCCTGAGAGTTGTCCCATTTTTTCAGGATATGAGAACTTATGTGGACAGTGACCTAACTTTTCAGCAGCATGTGTCTATTGTTATAAGAAAGTCCATGTATATTGAACAGCTTATAAATAAATGGATTGTTACTAGATCTAGATGTCACTGTCCCTTTTTCTCAGCCCTTATTAGGCAAATCATTGAGTTTAATGCCCCCTTTGTTATGTATCTGCCCAGATACAATGCAACATCTGGAATGTCTAAAGAAATACTTTACTAAAGGGAAACAAGGCCTAAACGATATGTCCTACATAAACTGCATCAAAGTCCTGTCACTATACTTAGTATACTGCAGACTGCTAACAGGTGACCTGTGCATGGCATGCAAGGTATCCTCCCTCCCATTATTGATGATTTATTACATATCAGCATGTCCGATGGCATTATAAATACTCAGTCTGAGGATCTAAACCTCTTTAACAACACCTACAGAATGATTTACCCCAGGACTGCCCTTTGTATTACTAATGGACAGATACAGCTCCTAACTGTTTTATCCCATGCATTGGTTTCCTCAAATCTTCTATGGTATGATCCCAGTTATTCTCATTAGGGGTAATATATATAATTATCAACCATGGGATGGATAAAGAAAATCAATAACCAAATGTGATAGCTTATTCTGATGTTACGTACAGGTCAGTGATAAAGAGCAATACTTCTTCTTAGATTGTTTTTTCCCCTTTTTCCCCTTATGGATATGCTGAAAGATTTTCATTCACTGGGCCAGTTTGCAGACAAAAGGAAAAAAAACGGATCCAAACCTCTGCTACAACATCTGCAGAATAGTTTGGAGGGACATTTATATCTCAAAGAGGGCACCATTGCTTTGGAACAGATGCCACATCCATGTAAAATAAAGCACTTCCCTGTCCATTATCAAGTGCAGGTTGGATCTGTGCATGGGTAATAGAAATTGTACCCCAGGACTTCACCCAGTATTACTGATGGATAGAGACAGCTTCTAAATGCTTTATCCCATGAAAGGGTCCTCTCAGATTATCCATGGCGTGATCCCAATTATTCTCACAAGGGACAATATAAAATTATCAGTCATGTGATGGGTAAGGAAACCAAGTGGGTTAGGTTAATTCAAGCAATGAAAGGAAAATTATCTAGGCTTAAAATGGCCTGCAAGTGCAGCTAGTCTAGCACTTACCTGTGAACCTATGAACCTTAATGAAGGTGGAAGATGCACACCCAGCTCTTGAACACTGGAGCATGGTCATACGAAATGTGTTAGGGCTTATAAAAGAAAAATGTTCTGATATTTGCCCTAATGATTTCCATACTTTGGTTGAAATGCATCAAATATTTACATGGTCTGCATGAGTGCAGAAACAAAAGAGAGATAAATGAGTAGATTTTTTGGTTCTTTTTCTTGACATGTGAGGTATGGTATATAAAGCATGTGTGCTTACATAAAGCTGTAATCCCAACAGTTTTCCACTTTCATTGTTATAGGTTCATTGTTTTTTAGGCATTTGATCTAGCAGATTGAAGCTAAATTATAGTGAAATCCAATACATGCTACCCATTTCCATGGAAAAAAGGGAGAACGTGGGGGTATTTATATTTAACCATCCATTAATCCAAGTGTATAGCCTGTTACAGGACACTCTCTATGTTCCCTGAAAATCATGTAAAGTTCCTAAATGTACTTCATAAACTCTCTATAAACAAGAACTCCATTATTTTGGGAGACTTTAAGTTCCCCTGAATAAACTGAAGTACTTACAGCTCCAATGCAAAATATGGCTCAAAAGTTGTTAGATTTAATTAAAAAACTCTAAGATCGTTAACAAACCTGCTGGAGGACATACTATTCTTGACACGGTCCTTACAAATGTAAATTCTTCATCAACCATTTCCTATGCATTTCCTTTGCTAGTTAAGTCAGATGATAATATAGTTACCGTCACCTTAAAAATCTCTAAACCCACGATATTACAGAATTCAGTGATTTGAAATATATTAATCTCAATCAAATTCTATCACAAAGTTATAGAATTTATTTCTAAAACCATCAGCCCAGATGCCCCAGATGTTGACACAATAGTTAGCTTCACAAACACATTCTGTGCTCACTTAGATAATTGTATAGGACGAGCAGACCCAAGCAGAAATTAATATATTGCAAAATTTAAATTCAAAGCATCCTAGTTGTCCAGCTACGTAAATAAACAGATTCTTAGTTTTAGCACTTGAATTTGCTTATTCGTGATCAGCACTTGTTCAGAACTTGTAAGCACTAAATAACCTACTAATTACTACAGCACTCAACCCTCCTCATTACCTAGAGGAAAACAGTTTTGGTACTTACTTTCCTCACTTGCTTAGAGAAAAACAGCTTTTGTACTCACTTTCATCACTTATTTAGAGGAAAATAGTTTTTTATTCAGGCATGTCCAAGGGTCAGCGCCCAGTGTTCTCTCCTGTCTATCTGATGAATCTGGGCATTTTGGGGCAATGTAGAAATTGCCTCATGTACACAGGCAGCCCTCTCCTCCTACCACCCAACACTACAACCTGTGAGAGATGCACTTATCTAGCCAAACTGGAGGTAAAGCTCTCTCCAATCAAGACTGAACTTGACAGTCAAGAGGAGAAGGTAAACATTTGCACCACACCACACTCATCACATAGTCTCCTTAAATCTACACCAGCAAAATCCACACATAGAAACACAAAAACATTTGCGGAGGCTCACAATAATAATCTGATCAAGCAACAGAGACCTCCAAAGCAGAAATGCAAGCAACCTCCACCCCCTCAACACAACCCAAATGACACATAGCCCGCAGACTCAGTGTGCCACTCAACCACAGCCAATAAGGCAAAACAACGTACCCAACACACTAGTCATAGGTGACTCTATAGTCAGACACACTGATGTCCCACTCACCAGGCTAAAGAAGGAGAAGGATACTGTCAGCTGCCTGTCAGGTGCCAGGATCTGCCACATAACCCACGCACTCAGGTCACTCCACAACAAATACAAATATGACTCTGTCATTGTCCATGTTGATGTGAACGACCTGAGACGTACCTCCCTGGACCACATGAAAAGAGACATGGAAGAGCTCTCCGATCTTCTAGCCCAGGCAGGTATGACCCTAGCCCTGAGTAGCATTCGGCCATCACCCAGAATGATGGCACAGTACAAGGACAAAATGATTGACTTCAACAATTGGCTAAGCTTCTGGTGCCATTCTAAAGGGATCCAGTATCTGTCTGCCTGGGATAACATGGTCGACAGACAACGATGCTTTGTCAGGGATGGCCTGCACCTGTCAGCCCTGGGATTCCAGATACTGACTAAGGTTCTTGCCGCCCCTATAGTGCCTTTTTTAGGCAAGGTTCAAATGACAAATTTATCACCGTAAGAGGAACAGGCAAGAAAAACTGAGGGTGATGCTACTCAATGCTAGAAGTCTAAATCTCAAAAGACACTCACTCAAGGCACTCTTTAAAATGGAGAACATCAATATCTGTGCAGTGGCTGAGTCCTGGTTCAAGGCTCCAGAGGGCACCCCTGCACTACCAGGCTATAACTCATATCACACTTTTCGGCCATGTAACCTGGACCGGAACACCAAAGGCGGAGGTGTGTCCATATTCATTAAGGATATCCACACCTCCAGCATAGTTGCTCAGCATAATGCAGCCGAGGTTATCCAAGTGCAACTAACTCTGGGCAAAACTACAATCCAAATTGTAGCTTGCTACAGATCACCCACCATGCCCCAGGATTCCCACTCCTCTTTTCTTGATGTACTGGAAAATATTAGGGTTCAACCAAACACCCTAATAATGGGCGATTTCAACTACCCCACCATTAACTGAGAAAACTACTCATGTACCAATTCCTTCACTCAACGCTTTCGAGAATTCATAAACTCCAATGCCCTGGATCAACTTATCCACACCCCCACCAGGGGCAATAATATCCTAGATCTAGTCATTACCAACATGAGTGACCGGTGTTCCACACCTGAAGTCAACGTCTCATTGGTCCAATCCGACCATAAGCTAATTACCCTTGATATCCACATCCTGCCCCCACCCCCCCATTATGGAAACCATGGTAAAAAATGTCTCCAAAGCCAACTTCATGCTTCTTAAGACAGAAGTGGTGAACTTCATGACACCCATGCAGATGGACAATACAGTTACAACTACTGAATCCTACACAATTTCACACTGAGCTGATCGAAGGAAGGACACTGAGGAAACTCGGAGCTATAATATATAACATTAAGTATCCTGTTTTTTGTTTATTTTGTTCTTTATTTCTTTGTTATTTATAGCACTTTGTGTACTGTGTATTTTTCTAGCTAGTTTCACTATGTGTGAGGTATTAACTGGAAATTGTCCACTTTTATTAAGCATCTGTTGGGTTGTTTGTTTCTGATAACTTGTTGCAGTTAAACTCTTTTTTCTAGAGGCTCCTTTAGCTGTTTAAAACTTTCATTTAAAGGCTCACTGCTGCTTTTCAGCTGTGAGAAACATTTCTGCAGTTGCCCGCCCCTAGTGTAAATTTGATCTGGGACCCTCCTCCCAGTCTAGTGTCATTACCTCATTCTACCCAGTGCAGGGAGAACATTTGAGAAGGCCAATCAGCTTAGTTTCTGCTACTCCTTTCTGTCTTTCCTTTCTCTCTTTCCACTAAAAAAAAAAAAAAAAAAAAATGTATCTGCTTTTACTGTATTTGTGTTTCTTCCTACTTTATTTTTCTTTTGCGTCATCTTAAAAGTACTCACTTGTATTTATTACTGCTTGGTGTAACTCATTCTAAGCCTTTAGTTTAAAAACTTGGGCTTCAGACCAGTTGTTTTACATTAAGAAGGTTTGTGGTCTGCACTGTAGTGGCAGAACAGGTAGCTTACATCCTTCTAAGTTGGGAACTACTGATTGAGGGCTCAGTGTCTGTTATTCTAAAAGTGCATTAATTCTGGTTTAAGCACTTGGGCTTTAGGCCAGTTATTTTACATTAAGAGGGTTCGTGGTCTGCACTCTTGTGGGAGGAGTGGCTGGACTCTGCCCTTCTGAGCTGGGAATTTCTGGTTAAAGGCTTATAGTGCCTGCATATTTGAACTGTTTCTTACTGAAATTGGTACACCTTGTTTGCTGTAGCATAGACTAGATCCAGGCCTGCTGAATCTAGCTTTGTTTGTATGCTTGTTGTTTGCTTGTTATTTCCCTGAAATGCTAATTCCACCTAAAACATAGCTTTTTAGCGCTTCTGGGAATCCTAGTGACATCTGCATTGCTTACTGTACTTATTTCCTTGTTTCACTAAAGTTACTGTTTGTCGTTTTTGCATTTAAGTTACCTGTAACACATTACATTTAAGTTACCTGGCACTTGCTCACTAAAGCAATTATATGTCAGCACTAAAAAATTAAAAGCACTACACCCTCACAAACTCCCCTTGAGTACCTTGTTCCCCATTGGCCCTTTTTTCAATTACAAAGGAATTCCCAATACTATTCTAGCATGTCCAAAGGTCAGTTGTCAATCTCCTCTCCGGTCCAGCTGGTGAATCTGGGAATCTTGAGGCAATGTTATAACTGCCTCATGTACACAGACAACCCTCTCCTCCTCCCAACAAATTCCAACACATGTGAGAGATGCAACCTTATAGCCAAACTGGAGGCTAAGCTCTCTCAACTCAGTACTGGCGTAACCAGTCAGGAGGAGAAGGAAACCACACTCACTACAATTCCAGTGTCACATAGACCTACCACGACAGCAAACCAAACACATAAACACACAAAAACATACTCGGAGGCTCTAAATAAAAATCTGCCTAAGCAGCAGAGACCTCCAAAGCAGACACCCAAGCAACCGCTACCCAAAAACAAAACACATGCAACACATAGCTCACAAAGCCAGTGTGCCGAACAGTCACAGCCCTTAAGGCTAAACAACACACCTGATACACTTGTAATAGGTGACTCTATCGTCAGGCACACTGACGTCCTGCTCACCAGGCTGAACAAGGAGAAGGTCATGGTGAGCTGCCTGTCGGGCGCTAGGATCTGCCACATAACACAAGCACTCAGGTCACTCCAAGGCAAGTACAAATATGGCTCAGTCATTGTCCATGCTGGTGTGAATGACCTGAGACATACCTCCCTGGACTACATGAAAAGAGACATAGAAAAGCTCTCTGAGCATGTAGCCCAGGCCGGTATGACCCTGACCTTGAGTAGCATCTTACCCTCACCAAGAATGATGCCACAATATGAAGACAAGATGATCAATTTCAACAATTGGCTTAAGTATTGGTGCATTCAAAGGGGATCCAATGCCTGTTAGCCTGGGATGACATGCTCGACAAGCTACGATGCTTCGCTAGGGACGGCTTGCACTTGTCACCCCTGGGCTTTCGGATATTGGCAAAGGCTCTTGCTACCCCCATAGTGCCTTTTTTAGGCAAGGCTCAAAAGACAAACCCACCTCCATAGGTATCACAAGGGATAAGAAACTAACAGTAATGCTACTCAACGCCAGAAGTCTAAACCTCAAGATGCACGCACTCAAAACTCTCCTTAGCATGGAGAACATCGATATCTGTACAGTAACAGAAACCTGGTTCAAGGCTCCCGAGAGCACCCCAGCACTACCAGGTTATACCTCATACCATGCTTTTCGGCCCCAAAACTTGGACTGAACCACAAAAGGAGGGGGTGTATCAATATTCGTCAAAGATACCCACACCTCCAGGTTGGTGGCACAGCACGAAGCATCAGAGACTATCCATGTGCAACTAACAGTGGGTAAAACTGCCTTCCAGTTTATAGCCTGCTACAGACCACCCTCCCAAACCCAGGAACCCCACTAGGCCTTCCTGAGAACACTGGAAAATATGAAGGTCTCTCCAAACACCATTATATTGGGCGACTTCAACTACACAGACATAGACAGGGAGCATTACTCTAGCTCCAACACCCTAACTCAAATGCTATGGAACAACTTGTTACCACTCCCACAAGAGGGGAAAACATACTGGACCTGATCATCACCAACATGGGGACTCTATGCTCCAGACCAGAAGTGTATCCCTCACGGGTAAGATCAGACCATAAACTAATCTCACTGGATATTCACATCCCGACCCCACCCCCTGCCCAGAAAACCACAGTGAAAAACTTATCTAAAGCAAATTTCACACTCCTCAAAACCGAGGTGGAATCCTTCAAAGCCCCCGGGCCTGTGGAAAATATGGCCCTGACCGCAGAATCCTTTATAAACACATTCTATGAACACCTTCAGGAATGCATGGATCATGCAATCCCAAATAAAACCAAGACCCGATCCTCCAAAGGCAGATGTCCTGTCTGGTGAACCCCAGCCATAAACAAACTATACAATAGAAAGAGGAAGCTACTACATGATAGAGCAAAATCCCAAAAAGGGAAGGCATCTCTGATCAGTATTAGCAAAAAACTACGGGCACTCATAAAATCGTCTAGGGCCAGCTTCGAGAGAAAAATTGCACAGGACACTAAGGATAATCACAAGGTTTTCTTTAGTTATGTTAGGAACCTGGGTGGGAATTCCCAGATATGCTCAGAATTAGTCCAAAATGACAAAAAATACACCAAACCCACAGACATTGCCAACATCCTAGCTGACAGGTTCAGGGCAAACCCCCCCCCACCCCCCACCAAAAGGGCAAATATTTATCCCAGCAGAGTGCTGCCCCCCCTGACATCTCAGATGCTCAGGAAAGAGCCGCCCTCTCCAAAGCAAAAAACACAGCATCAATGGGACCAGACGGTGTCCCGGGCTGCGTCCTACATGAACTCCAAGAAGAGCTAAACCCAAACATAAAACTACTGTTCAATCTCAGCCTTACTACAGGATATGTACCCAAAGAGTGGTGTACAGCAACAGTGGTCCCTCTCCACAAAGGTGGCGCCTCAACGGATCCTGGAAACTATCGCCCCATAAGCCTGACTAGCTTGGTCTGCAAAGCTCTAGAAAGGATCATCATGGACCTCATAAATAAAGATATTGGGGACCTACAGACACTGGATCCTACCCAGTTCAGCTTTGTTAAGGGCAGATCCTGCCTCCTAAACCTGGTTGATTTCTTTGAAACAGTCACCAAGGTCATTGACGAGGGGAAGGTGGTCCACACAGCCTACCTGGACCTCTCAAAAGCCTTCGGTACAATACCCCACTTGGGCATTATAGATAAGCTCACCAGCTTTAATATAAACCCCTATGTCACTAGATGGGTTGCAAACTGGCTCTAGGACAGAACCCACATGGTTAGAATTGCTGGAGCCATGTCAGACTCCAAACCAGTTACAAGTGGCATCCCACAAGGCTCAGTCCTGGGACCTCTCTTGTTCGGTATATATTTCTCAGAGGTACAGTCCAACACGGAAGAACTGTGGCTGACCAAGTTCACAGATGACTGCAAACTGGGCACCATAATCGACTCTCCAGCCGACACAAGCATCCTCCAAAAGGGCCTCATAGAAATAGACAACTGGTGCCAAACCCATGGCCTCAAGCTAAACGCCAAAAAGTGTATAGTCATCCCCTTTGGCAAAAACAAAGTGCCCACAAATTACCACATAGGTGGTAATCCATTAAGTACAGAAGAAGTAATTAGGGACCTGGGGACCCAAGTTGATAGCAATTTCTCATTTGACAACCACGTGGCCAAAGTGGTTAGAAAAACATTTTATATAGCCCACCTAATCATGAAGGGATTTACATATAGATCAGGGGAGGTCATCGTGCCTCTTTACTCATCCCTCATCAGGCCCATAATTGAGTACAATGCCCCTTTTGGGATGTACCTTACCAGACACCTGCAGCAACTGGAAAGACCCCAAAAGTACCTCACCAAGAGGATCAAAGGGCTCAAACAGATGCCATATGTTGCTCGGTTAAAGAAACTTCAGCTCTACTCAATGGCATACCACCTGCTCAGAGGCGATCTGTGCCTGACGTATAAAGCCATGTCCAACCCGGAATTAATGGACATGCTGCACCTCAGAAAATCCAAATCCCATCGAGCTACGCACTCGAGAGACTTGAAACTCAGCACTGAAATAAATAGGACATGCTGGAGGGACAGATTCATAACCCAGAGGCTCCCTTTACTCTGGAATAATATCCCAGTCCAGGTTAGGCAGAGTACCTTATTGACTCTCTTCAAGAGGAATCTTGATGAGTGGATGGGAGATCGTAGGTTTACCTCGGGTATCACTTCTTTGTCACTGTTAGACAGAGGCACAGTATACTAACCTCGAAAAAGGGCATAGCAAAATTAATTTAAAATGGGTGGCGAAAGCCAAACACACTCTGGCTAGGCTTATAAATGCCCTAGGGCAGATAGCCTAGTATGAACCTATGAACCTATGAACAATTGCACTTTATAAACACTTACATGAGTGCATAGATCGTGCTATCCCATACAGAACCAAGATGCTATCCTCTAAAAAAAGGAAGCCAATCTGGTGGTCCCCTGCTATAAACAAACTGTACAACAGAAGGAAGAAACTGTTGCAAAAGAGAGTAAAATCCCATGAGTGGAGGAGCTCCCTGGTCAGCCTCAGTAAGAAGCTGCGATCCCTGATAAACTCCTCCAAAGCTAGTTATGAAAACAAAATCGCTACTGATTCTAAAAACAACCACAAAGCATTTTATAACTATGTCAAGAATCTCAATGGCAACACTCAGTTCTGCTCTGAGTTACAGCACAATGGCACTAGATATACAGACCCAACTGATATTGCCAACATCCTGGCAGATAGGTTCAGTGCTAACTTTACCCCCCTCTCACCCCCTAAAGAGCCCATCTCTATACCAGAAAAATGCAAAGTTCCTGTAATCACGGTTGCACAGGTAAAAAATGCACTCTCCAAAGCCAAGAACACAGCATCCATGGGACCAGATAACATCCCAGGCTGCGTTCTACATGAACTACAGAACGAACTGGCACCCCACCTAAGTACCATGTTCAATCATAGCCTCACCTCAGGCTTTGTGCCTGCTGAATGGTGCACAGTGACAGTTATCCCACTCCACAAGGGGGGAGCCACCACAGACCCCGGGAACTACCGCTCCATTAGCCTGACGAGCCTGGTCTGAAAGGCCATGGAACGTATCATCATGGAACTTATAAACAAAGACGTTGGTAATCTCCAAACTCTGGACACCACCCAGTTCGGGTTTATAAAATGCAGATCATGTCTCCTAAACCTGATAGACTTCATTGAAGCAGTCAACAAAGCCGTAGACAAGGGTAAGGTGGTACACACAGCCTATCTAGATCTTGCCAAGGCTTTTGACACCATCCCCCACTCTGGAATTATAGATAAACTCACTAAACTAGGTATAAATCCCTATGTCACAAGATGGGTTGCCAACTGGCTCACTGACAGAACCCACACAGTGAAAGTAGCAGACTCCAAATCCGACTTCTGACCAGTGACAAGTGGAGTACCACAGGTTTCAGTCCTGGGTCCTCTCCTGTTTGGTATCTACTTCTTTGATGTACAGGCTAACACAGAAGGTCTTTGGCTAATGAAGTTTGCAGATGACTGCAAACTAGGAGCCATAATCGAAACTCCTAACGATGTGGACATCCTACAAAAGGGCCTCACTGAGACAGATGCCTGGTGTCAAAGCCATGGCCTCAAGCTCAATGCCAAAAAGTGCATTGTCATCCCCTTTGGTAAAAACTCTGTACCCATGAGCTACAACATAGGTGGTAGTATACTTAACACTGAAAGTGTGATAAGAGACCTTGGGACACAGGTGGACAGTAGTCTCTCCTTTGATAATCACATCACCACAGTAGTCAGAAAATCCTTCTACGTGGCACACCTCATCACAAAAGGTTTCTCATCCAGAAAAAAAGAGGTCATTGTTCCCCTCTACTCATCACTCATTAGACGCATTATAGAGTACAACGCCCCTTTTGGTATGTACCTCACAAGACATCTACAACAACTGGAAAGGCCACAGAAATACCTCACAAAGAGGATTACCGGCCTCAAACAGATGCCCTACGCAGACTGTCTCAATAAACTCCAGCTTTACTCCATTGCATATCGCCTATTCAGAGGTGATCTCTGCCTAACATACAAAGCTATGTCAAACCCAGAGCTGCTGGACATGCTCCACTTAAAGAAATCCCAATCCCTCCGAGCTACATGCTCTAGTGACCTAAACCTTGTCACCACAATAAACAGAACATGCCGGAGGGATAGATTCCTGTCCGAGAGACTTCCCATACTCTGGAATAAACTACCTATCTATATCAAACAAAGCTCCTCATTAGCTCTCTTCAAGAAAAATCTTGATGATTGGATGGGAAATAGGAAATTCACCCCGGGGATCACCTCTGTGGCTCTGCTCTACAGTGGCACAGGAAAATAATTTTCTTGGGTGGCAAAAGCCAGGGTACCCTTTTGGCTGGGCTTGTATAGGCCCCAGGGCCGATAGCCTACTACCTACCTATTAACCTAAGGATAAAATCAGAAAATTGAGTAAGAACTTTTTCAAACACTATTAAGTCTACTAAAGCAGCTCATGAACTTAAGTTAGTATCCAAAGCTAAGGAAAACTACAAATCCATTTTAGCTAAATTAAGAAACTAAGCAATATTACTGAAACTTCCTATGAATTTATTCATAATGGCACCACCTACTCTGATTCAGCAAACATTGTTAACATACTATCAAACAAATACAGGTCAAATTTTGCCCTACAATTGACTCTCCAAAGCACACTTTTCCCTGAATTTCTCAGAAAAGAACATGTACTGAAAACACTCTCCAAGACTGAAAATACTTCCTCCGTAGGTCCTGATAATATACCTGGCTGTTTAATATGCCCTGGCAGAGCCAGTCCTTAAACTGTTTAACCCAACTTTAGCCACAGGATTTTTCCTGATGTTTGCTGCATAGCACTAGTAATAAGGATGACCCAACCACTGGACCTGAGAAATATAAGCCCATCAGCCTGATGAATCTTATTTATAAAGCCATGAAACATATAATAGCTGACCTGATTAACTAGGATATTAGAACGCTCATCAGGCTAGAAGTTCAGCAGTTTGGTTTTGTCAAGTGTTGATCCTGTCTAATTAACCTAGTTAACTTCTTTGAAAGAGTAACCTAGGCCAGTGACAGTGGTCATAAAGTTGACATGACATACCTAGACATGGCCAAGATATTTCACAACTTTGCTTCATGCTAGCATAGTTAGTAAGCGTAATGCATTGCAACTAGATCTCTGTGTGGTAAGCTGGATAGCAAATCTGCCAAAAGACAAAATCCATACAGTGCAGGTATCAGTAGCCTTATCAGAGTAAGAAGGTGAACAGTGGTGTCCCATAGGGGCTTAATGCTGGGTCCCCTTTTGATCTGCATTTACTATTCTGATCTTCTGACCATGAAACAAGACTTCTAGCTATCACAGTTTGTAGACAACTGTAAATTGGGAGTCATTGTTAAGTTGCCCTTGGATGCCAAAGCCCTTCAGCAAGACCTTACACTTGTAAATATCTGATTGACTAAATATGAGTACAAATTAAACACTAACACGTGCAACATTGTCATTTTGGTAGACAACTCTTCACCTCTGTATAGAGCATGGACAGCACTCCTCTCCAAAATGAGAATGCTTTTAAAGATCTTGGAACCCTGGTAAACAATTAAAAAAAAATCAAAAGTTCATAAATTCCATGTCTTTTATCATTATGTAACAACAGTAGTTAGAAGATCCTTCTACTTAGTGCAGCTAATCACCAACGGAATATCTTCCATATCATAAGGGGTCATTGCCCCCTTATATTTGGCGTAGATTGGACTAATTATTGAATACAGTGCCAGTGGTTGGGATGTACATCATTAGACATATTCAACAACTAGAACGACCACTGAGGTTCCTAACTAATAAGATCACAAGCTTAAATACCCTAAGCTACCAGAAAAATCTGCAAACATTGTCCCCTTTATTCAGTTTCTTATAGATTTCTGTCCTGAGGGAAGATCTATGCCTTGCATTCTCTTCCACGAGGGACCCAGTGATCCTGGATCTCTTGTCTGTCCACAAATCAGATAGTCCCACAGATACATAAATCAGGAATCTTAATCCTTGTCACCAAATAAACAAAGTATGAAAGTGATCACATGTATAGATCTGCAATCATAGGACTGCATATATATATCTGCTGAACTCACAAGATCCAAACATAGTGAACATTTTAAAACAAGGTTTATTATAACTAGCCAATACCAGTTTCAAAAGGAACTCTAAGCTACCTGTCATATACCAGGTTTTAAGGCATTATTTGTCCTGTGTTATCAAAGTTAGCACACGTTGCAATATCATTATTACACATGAACATGGTTTACAGAAAACTACTTCTCGAACAACTTCTCATCTAAAATTCTAATGATTGGGGGACTAGTCAAAAACAACACACAGTAATGCTAGCAGTACATTACAACCAATACTGTTGTAAAAAAAGCTTCTTAATTGTTATACCCCTGTAGTGAACATAAGGAGAGAAAAATATCATTGCCATCTTCTGAAACTAAAAGAACATCAGTAATTTACAAATTAGAGATTTCGGGTTTATTGGGCTGTACTTTTTCCATGTATGTTGTCGTTTCTTGTATCTAAGGATGACTGGCATCCATTGTTATAATGTACATGACTATGCAGATAAATTTTCAGGTCACAGTTGCTTCCTTGGTAGCAGCAGCATCCAATCACGATTTCCTAAGACGTTTTATGTAAGACACCGTTAGCTCACTCATGGCGCGTGAGCTTTATTTCTTTATACTGATATTACCTGCAGTATTCTTCAGTGTTACCAAGACATGTGTCTTGCTCTCACACTGAAAGTATTGTCAAAATAATTCAACATTTTGAACATCTGTTTTTTATCTATAGCCAGTTTCCTCCTCGCATTAACCGGAGAGATTGAATTTGTCTATTATCACCTCTCCTTTAATTGCTTGTGATTACATAAAGCCTTATAATTAGCTGTAACAGTCATTGCCAGTTTGATTTCATGTTTCCTCCTTTCTTGTCCAATAATGGTTTTATGTTTTATTTAATACTGCTTCCACACCTCCCAGGCTTTGTGAATAAGCAGCTTCCATACCTACTCACTGCAGGCTTTCTTAACTGTGCTCTTCGGGAATATTGCTATTTCTGCTAATGGTGTTACTTCACGATGCACGCACGCACACACACACACACACACACACACACACACACACACATATATATATATATATATATATATATATTTAGGTATACGTAAAATAACTGAAACAGCATAAGATTGATACTAAAAAGTCTGTCAGAAAAAAATGAAAAGTAATACGTCTGACAGTGAAACAGGCTGTGAAATTAGAACTTGTACTAGGGAGGGGTTTATGCCCTTTCTCCACTGCTGTGCAACCTCAAAGTTGGTTTGTATTAATTAGCAGAGTGTGGGGGTACAACCCCCCACATGGGGATACAGAGAGTCTTGGCCATCCTATTATTATTTATTATTAATGTTATTTATTTATTGTGACCATCTTGCACACTATGTGATTAAAATTTGAATAAATCATCCCATACTCGAAAATTCTGAGACCCTGATAAACTTGTGTGAAGTCCTTCTGTTTTCAAATCATGCCATGAAATGTTTTTAGCTTTGTGTGGCTTCTCTGCTTAGCTTCTTCTTCCTTTTCTTAACATTCTCTTGTCTGTTTTTGTGACTTATTGTCACGAGCAAACTTCCATATAAATGTTCAGTTTCTTTTTTTCATTCTGACTTTATTTTCTGACAATATGCTTTCCTGAACCATTATTCACCAAATAGCTTAGATGACTGACTGCTTAAAATTCTGAGGACTGTACTTCTTAGAACAGCAGAACTTAAGTACCTACTACATACATCATGTGTGATGTTGTACCTTGCAGCATCCCTCCTCTCTGACATACAGTAACCTTGCTGTTATTATCTGTTAGCATCTTAGTTGCATGGCTGGGGTGAAGTTTCCCTGAAAAATAAAACTAATGAAAACAATCACAATTTTGTTTTTAATTATTGGACTAGCAGTGTAGGATGTTGCACTCTAATACCTTTATTTTAGTTAACCTGGAAAATTCTGTGAACTTCCAGTTGCCTGTCCTCAGTGGTACTTAATACATACAACATCACTTTAAAAGTCATTCTGTATTACACAAGACAAAAGTATTGCTTTGGAAACTCAGTAGAGATTGTTTGTTTATTGAGGCTGACTGTATACATTATGTTAGTTCATCTTCTGCTAAATGTAACTTCCCAAAAAATAAAGCTTATTTATGGATTTTCGTAAAGCTGCAGTATACATCTTAGTTTCCCCTGTGTCCCATGTAACACCTGGCATATCGAATTCTCTTAGTAGAAATATCCTGTAATTTAGATTTAATCTAGTTAAATCTTCTAATACATTTTGATTTAATTTCCTATTTAAAGCAGACATTCTATAAATTACACCCACTATGAATTTTTCCATACTTGAGGAGCAATTTAAGTCATAATATGATACATTTATGCTGGTTATAGTACAAAACAACCTTCTGAAATGCAAATTAGACTGGCATTTTCTTCATATCAACAAAACATACTTCAGTAGAGATTTTGAAACTTTATGAATTCTGAGTTGGGGAGTAACTTGTGTTTTTTTTTTTTTTTTTTGTATTTTCTTTTCAAACACCAAGCTGATCTCTGTATGAACTTTGATGTAGATTGTGGGTGTCCTGCAGTGTTTGAGTTGATAAGCAAGCTTTGTCATGACCTGTGTCGCATGCAATATGCTATCAACCCACATGGGATGAGAGAACTGTCAGATAGAATCAAATACAGTAAATTGTTAAGTGCTGCAGATGTCTTGTGTAACCTTATATGTGGTTGCATGTCCATAAAGTAGGCTGAAAAATAAACATATTTTGATTTCACTTAAAAAGTATTATATAAAAAGCATAAATTGTTTTCTGATGATTTAAAATAATTTACTTTCCTCCTACAGACATTTAATATACTTCAATCACACAGTTAGTTTGTTATCCTGTATCATGCAACATCTATATTACATGTATTCAGACAAAGAAAATTAGACAGATAGATGGATAGTCTTGCAGTTTAATACAAATGTTTGCAGTTGTCAGCAGAAAAATTACCTTAAGTCTGCAAACCTGGGTTTGTTTCCTTCAGTCTCTACTTGTAAACTATGTAAATGTGAATAAATCACTGCACCAGACAGTGCATTTTAGTTGCCTGTAAAAGAGTTGTGTATGCCTGACCTTATATAGTTATCAAAACTATATATTCCATATCTGAATAACTTGGAAGTTCATGGTCATGATGGGTTGGTAAAATTACTTTATTTCTGTTTTACTTGCTAACCACATACTTTTCCTACTGTGTCTCCCCAGTAACTCATGCTTAGTACATAATACCACCAACCATCTCCCATTTACCAAAGCAGTACATCAAAGACCATCCAAGCCTAATCTCACCCACCCACCAGCTCTGAAGTGTGAAAACAGCACATCATTTAACATCTATGCTATTCTACCCCTAGGTATCAAAACAGCACCTCACAGAGCCCCACAGCATAATACCATTAACCATGTCCAAGCCACTAAATCAACACATCACAAAGGCTCGGACCATAATCCCACCAGTCACTCTGACTTACCAAAACAGTACATCACAGAATCTCACATAATAATCCCGTCTTCAAGCTGTAAAGTACCAAAGTCACATACCGCAGAGTCTTAACACTTAATTTATCTTGAGAGGCTGAAGTCTCCATAAACCCCATCAAACAGCGACTATCTATAATTGCCTTCCACCAGCTCCAAACTACAAAACCAGCAAATCACATAACCTCTGTGCATAATGAACATGCCTGCATGAAACTCTCAAAATGGTGCATCACTCTTTATATGTGCATAATTTCAGCAATCTTATTAAAGCTATCAAAAGAGGTCATAGATGTGGGCCTTAGCATGTGACCTACTTTTACTCCCTGAGATTACCAAACTGGCCTTTAATGAGCAGGATTTTATGAAACAAAACTCTCTGCATCCTAACTTAACAAAACCCATATATTGTATGTGTATATGTATAAAAGTATATATGTATACACACACACACACACACACACACACACACACACACACACACACACACAGATATGCATAAACACACAAACACACACACACACACACACACACACAACACACACTCACATCAGTGCAATGGAAGGAAGATCACTTCCGAAATTATTTCCTTCTATGTACATATTGATCTGTGTACATACTCTGTGCTTAGTTTAATTGTTACTATATTCAGTAAAACACGATTCAGGTTCAGGAACTCAGGTCCAGATTTTTTATTCAATAAATTATAAGTTATTATGTGCAATTAAAAAAATGGTTCTCCGTTGTGAATCTAATCAAGAAAGCAGATAGAAAATGCAGAACCATTCTCTTTATGTTATTAAGTTTCTAAGTGTTATCACCATGCATTAAAAATAACAGTTAATGAAGAAATCCAATCCATGGTGGCAGCTTGGGCTTTGATCTTGAGACCCAAATAAATGTGAAGCACTTGAAAATGAGTGTAGACATATCGCCATTCTCTACAGTGTATGTCTATCTATCTATCTATCTATCTATCTATCTATCTATCTATCTATCTATATCTCTATCTATCTGTCTATCTATCTATCTATCTATCTATCTATCTATCTATCTATCTATATATCTATCTATCTATCTATATATCTATCTGTCTATCTGGGTCTACCTGATAATATCGAAATTCCACAAGATCGAAGATGACATCATTGAGACGAAATCAGCAAAAACACATTTCAGTGAAGGATATGACTGGTGAGCATATTTCCAGGGTAATTCACCTTTCGGCCAGCAAGGTGAACTTTGCCCTTTTCCCAACTATAGTGCAATCTCAAAGTTGGTATATTTAGTTAGGGGGGTGGGGGTGCAGCCCTCTACCTTGTGGATGTGGGTGGCATAGCCCCCCACCTGGGTGGGTTGGGGATGGTGTGGTTTAATTTTCGTGACATTTGGTGTTAGTGGTTACTTACTCTGGGAAGATATTCATCAATCCGGTCTTTCACTGAAGTGGGTTTTCGCTGATTTCGTCTCAACAATGTCATATTCGATCTTCTTGGATTTTGATGTAATGAAGGAGACACATGTATCTCTCTATCTATCTGAATATCTATCTATTCATCTATCTATCTATCTATCTATCTATCTATCTATCTATCTATCTATCTAGCTATCTATCTATCTATTTCCTAACCAGTCAGACTCCATAACATTAAGAGAGAGACCTCTGATTAGATTTCACATAACTGAGGCTTTATTAGCAGCTAGACAGGAAATGCCGGCCAAGAAAAGACAGTGATGAGAAGATGCCATTTTATTGTATTCATATTTATATTTTTTAATTGCAGCAGAATACTTATTTTGATGGACCATTTTCAGGTTCCACAGTAAACACCATGAAAATAGCTAATAATTTCACGATAATGCAAAATATGCAATTAGGATTACAAAAGGAAATAAAAGAGAAAACTAAAAAAAAAATATGTGCTACAACTCACAAAATGTCATGCAATGGAAAAGGAAAATTTGGAATACACACTAGAGAGCACAATATGCAAAGTAATAAAAAACAAGATAAAAAATGAACTATGATACACAAAAAACAGTCTTATATAACACACCCAAAATACTGAATGCATTGCATTGTACTGGTGTAGTTGGTGCAGGGAAGAGATAAGGGTCAAAGTTACAAAGAGTGGCAGGACTGAAGTAGAGGAAGGGCCTGGAGAGGTAGAGTATGAGGAAGTGGCCATCTTGCCCATCTTTGTAGGAGAGTGCTGAAAGAGTTCCATCTCTGGAGACAAAGGTATGTAAAATTATCACAGAATGTGCATGCACACTGACAGTTAATCATGTGGTGGTGAAGTTTGGAGTAGTACTTGGTTGTGCATTGCAGGCACTGTTTTGTGTTAACCCTCAAGTGGGTAAATGCTATGGGCATAAAAACTCTTCTAACTTTAGCAGGATACTCACCCTGATCCGTAGCCCTTACTACTTCAAGTCAGATGGAACAAATGCGCTAATTGGGGATTGGGGTTTGTATTGTTACAAGGAAGACAGAGGTCAAAAAATTGATTAAAAAAAGAAGCTTCCTCATCTCAAATACTAGCGTTCAGCATGAATACATCTGGAGAGGCTGACAGGCTTCATCCATCGCTAGAAATGTGACACTTGACCATGCAGTGGCATTTTAAGTATTTATTTATTGTATTCATTTGTTGTGACAGCCACGGTGGTGCAGTGGTAGCGTTGTTGCCTCACAGCAAGAGGTTCTCCCGTTCGATTCTTGGCTGGAGCTCCTTCTGTGTGGAGTCTGCATGTCCACCCCACGGTCAAGTGACATTTGAAAGACATGCGCGGATGGGTGTGCCTTCATTGAAGGTTGGGCGTCGGGCTGGTACCTTGGCAATGCAAAAACCTACTGCCAATCATTAGCAGACCGGAGTTCCGCTGCGGCGAACCCTAACTGGGAAAAGCTGAAAGAAAAACGTTCATTGTATGCATTTGTTAAACATGTAATCTTACCAAACACAACTGTCTCTTTACACACCTGTCTAGTGTTGTATATATATTCATTCTCTCCTGTTCTCTAGTTAGTTCTGGTGTATGGCCTCATCCGATGCTTCTATATAGATCACAGCAGTTCCATCACCAACAAGGCTGTACTGAGAAAGAAGTGTTCAGTATGCTGACCCAAGGTACCAAGTTTTTCATTAACATAACCTTTACATCTTGGATAAAGATAATTACGGAACTTCCATCCTCTTTATGCTAACACTTTACTGTTTAAAGTTTCATCTGTTACTTTTTGCATTAGTATAAGAATTTATTTTTGCAGTATCACATATTAAATAGCTACTCTATACTCCTATATGCACTCTACTAAATGCATTGCTATACCAGTTTGAGAGAGAAAATTATTTTTTTCTTATTTTTTTAAAAACTTCCTTTTTTTAATACATGAACATTCTGGATGTAGATTTTAAAAGCTCTTAAATGAAATATTGTATGTTTGCATTCCAGCTCTGTGCTTCTAATAAGGAGTCTTCAGTGAGACAGCAGTTACATGGAGGTGCACTGCTACACTTTGAACCTCATCTTTGCATGCAGAGTAAATAAAAGCTGTACATAACTGCAGGGGCCTAAAAGATCATGTCACGAGAGCACAATAATCACCATTAAGGTGAAAGCATCAGGCACAGGATTATTGCTTGCAAAATGGGGTAGCATGAATAAAAATGGCAAAAAACACATATTTGACTAAGCTAGGTTTTGCAAACAGACTACAATATAAAAGGTAAATAAATACATAGAATATTATGTTTGAGCATAATTAATGAAAATCTGTAAGGGTTTACCATTTCAGATAAGTACAAATCTGCTTCTATTAAGTTTCTTTAAGCATTCTAAGAGTCAATGCTTATTTTCAGTGTTTAAACATGTTTTAAATTATTAAATAATAAATATAAAAAGGATTTAACGCTACAAAAAGTAAAGTGCTAACAAAAATAATTTTGCTGCCTGATGAAATGCTTGCATAAAATATGTAGCTGGAAAAAAAAGAGATTAAGTCTACCCATCTCAACTCCATACTGAAGAGTTGTCATAAAATGTCACATGTATACAATCCTTTTTTTTGAAACAAAAGATTTTCTTTTAAAATTCTGGACTGCTGTCTGGCAGATAAACTGTTATAAGTATTATAGCTGTCAAAAGCAAAGGCAATGCTGAATAAATTATCTGTGGCTATCATTATAGAAATATTTATTAGAGATTTCAGCTTTGTAGCATCATTAGTCACTAATCTATTTCTTGTCAGTTTATTTTGAGACGAGGGGAGTAGTAATTTGCATTTCATTGCCAGCCACTGAGAAATGCATTGCACTGCACTGATACACCTGAGTTATTTATCTAAAAGCTGTAGCCATAGTTGTCTGAACCCTCACCACCCACTAGTTTCTTCATAGCAGAACAATATAAATAAAGTTGTAACCCATGCTTCTTCTCTGAAACGCCAGGCATGATTTACTGTAGGGCCAAGTGTGAAATCATAAAACTTTCAGTACCCACTTAATATACAACCATCTGAATAACCGAATGCATTTCCTAATTTATGAGGCTGAACTTAACACTGAATATCACATAAGGCTTACATTGATCTCTTCTGTGGATTGCTTAAAAACACATTAGGTGGCATAACTGCAAGAGAGCACATTGATCTACACATAAAATGCATCGTAGTCAATATCTTACCTCCCAATGCTCCTCTGTAATGAACAAGTCTGCCATTTATCATGGGGAGAAAATTGTTTGTTTTATCTGCTAGTAGCATTCAGCAGCCCTGTTTACAATGCATCTACAGGTCATCATTTGTGTGGATCTGTCTTACTCTGCTGGATTATATTTGGACAGAAACCTTAATTTACTGCACTGAATAGTCATAGTGTCATTGGTAGCATAGTGGTGTGCTATTTGAGGAGTTAGTATGTGTGCCACTCATGGACATGCAGTATTTGGCCATGTATTCTTAATTATGTTATAGACATTGCTGTATAAACTGATGAGGTCAAACACATGGAGACCAGTAATTATGATGCAGTGTAGGCAGAACTGTTTTTAATTTGTTAACTGTGGCATCGCCTTTTTCTAAAGAAGCCAATTAACAGTGCAGTAATTAACTGCACAATGTAATGGCTTCTGAAATTCAAAAGTATGGATGAAAAAGGAAAATAGATGCATAACATATTCATAAGAATAGTTAAGTTTTTTATGTATTTTAGGGTAAATTGCAGAGAAATACTGTCTCCTTTTGCAGTCACTTAAATGAAGTAATCTGAAAGTAAATGAACTTAGCTGAGTCAGTAAAAGTGGACTAAAGTTACAAAAAGACCTTTACATTACAGGCAGCTAACTATCGTCAGCATAAATCAAGTAAGGCAAAACAAGAAATACTGCCACTGTCAATGAAAGATGAGCTCTTTGAGTCTATAGTCACAAAATGCAAATGTGTCTCTTTGTGACACTGTTTTTAAATATCCTGTGGCAGATTTTTAACATGTTTGCTATGAAGAATTACAAGAAAGAACAGAGAAAATGTGTATCACATAGTACATAAGATAATTGCTAATTTTATGATGATACTCGAACACTGGATTTTAGGGAGCATAAATACAATTCAGTAAGCAGAATACATCATCTTTTGTATTACTGAGGTATTGTATCATAATAGCTAAGGAAAACCTGAAATAAAAACTATTTATTACAAGCATAAATAGAAACCTGTATGTTTTAATTGCTGTGCACCATCCTGGCATTTTTCAGTGTTTATGCACCTAATTGCTAGTATAACCTTTCCATAACAGCAGATCACTTAAAATGACAGAGAACACTTTAAATACCTTTCTGAATGCTGGTTTTGGCAAATGATTAAGATTAAGAAGTTAACATTTATTCTTAACTGCATTTAGAAAATGAGAGTTGCTAAATTATTGAGGCACTCTATGACATAACTATGTTGCAAATCTGTACCCAGAAGGTAAGGAATGTGAAAGCAGTTAACACTGTGGAATGGAAGCTACAGTTAAAAACATGGCTGAAAGAAGTTAACACTGTGGAATGGAAGCTACAGTTAAAAACATGGCTGAAAGAAGTTAACACTGTGGAATGGAAGCTGCAGTTAAAAACATGGCTGAAAGCAGTTAACACTGTAGAATGGAAGCTACAGTTAAAAACATGGCTGAAAGCAGTTAACACTGGAATGGACGCTGCAGTTAAAAACATGGCTGAAAGAAGTTAACACTGTGGAATGGAAGCTAAAGTTAAAAACATGGCTGAAAGCAGTTAACACTGTGGAATGGAAGCTGCAGTTAAAAACATGGCTGAAAGAAGTTAACACTGTGGAATGGAAGCTGCAGTTAAAACATGGCTGAAAGAAGTTAACACTGTGAAATGGAAGCTGCATTTAAAAACATGGCTGAAAGAAGTTAACACT
This sequence comes from Protopterus annectens, assembly GCF_019279795.1. NCBI lineage: Eukaryota > Metazoa > Chordata > Ceratodontiformes > Protopteridae > Protopterus > Protopterus annectens. The sequence continues at coordinate 1,967,959,945 of NC_056733.1, forward strand.
GTGGAATGGAAGCTGCAGTTAAAAACATGGCTGAAAGAAGTTAACACTGTGGAATGGAAGCTGCAGTATAAAACATGGCTGAAAGAAGTTAACACTGTGGAATGGAAGCTACAGTTAAAACATACCAAAGGTGTTCGATACTAAGTCAAAAGCAATTTGATCTAAGCACACCTGTCAAAGTGGCATCCTGTGAATTTTCCAAATCACTGCAGTAGCACTTTTGCCTTAGATGTGACCTCCCGTTAGGATTATCTAATTAGAAAAGTAGTTTTTAAGTCTTATTCAATGGAAGTGGTAGTGAGACCGCACTATTACCTCTGACATGAAACAGTGTGTGTGTGTGTGCGTGTGTGTGTGTGTGTGTGTGTGTGTGTGTGTGTGTGTGTGTGTGTGTGTGTGTGTGTGTGTGTGTGTGTGTGCATGGTCAATGGTTCATAAGTAATTGGAAGTGGCAGAGAGACTGCACCATTACCTCTCACATAGGTTCATAGGTTCATAGGTAGGTACTAGACTATCAGCCCAAGGGCCTAAGTAAGCCTAACCAACAAGGTTCCCTGGCTTACTCCACTCAAGACAGTTAATTTCCTGTGCCCCTGTCGAGCAGAGCGACAGAAGTGATCTCCGTGGTGTATTTCCTATTTCCCATCCACTCATCAAGATTTTTCTTGAAGAGTGCTAATGAGGAACTTTGCTTGACATAGATGGGTAGCTTGTTCCGGAGTATAAGAAGTCTCTGGGACAGGAATCTATCCCTCCAGCATGTCCTGTTTATTGTGGTGACAAGGTTTAGGTCCCTAGAGCATGTAGCTTGGAGGGATTGGGATTTCTTTAGGTGTAGCATGTCCAACAGCTCTGGGTTTAACATAGCTTTATATGTTAGGCAAAGATCTCCTCGGAGTAGGCGATATGCTACAGAATAAAGCTGGGGGTTTTTGAGATGGTCAGTGTAGGGCATCTGTTTGAGGCCAGTAATCCTCTTTGTGAGGTACTTCTGTGGCCTTTCTAGCTGCTGCAGATGTCTTGTGAGGTACATTCCAAAAGGGGAGTTGTACTCTATAATGGGTCTAATGAGTGCCGAGTAGAGGGGAACAATGACCTCTTTTTTCCTGGATGAAAACCCTTTTGTGATGACGTGTGTCACATAGAAGGATTTCCTGAGTACTGTGGCGATGTGATTATCAAAGGAGAGACTACTGTCTACCTGGGTCCCAAGGTCTTTTATCAGCCATTCGGCGTTAAGTAGACTGATGTTATGTGGTAGTTCATGGGTACAGAGATTTTACCAAAGGGGATGACACTGCACTTTTTGGCATTGAGCTTGAGGCCATTCACCAGGCATCTATCTCAGTGAGGCCCTTCTGTAGGATGTCCACATCATTTGGGGACTCGACTATAGCTCCTAGTTTGCAGTCATCTGCAAACTTCGTTAGCCAGAGGCCTTTTGTGTTAGCCTGTACTTCAGACAAGTAGATACCAAACAGGACAGGTTCCAGGACTGAACCCTGTGGTACTCAATTTGTCACTGGTTTGAAGTCAGATTTGGAGTCTGTGACTTTTACAGTGTGGGTTCTGTCAGTGAGCTAGTTGGCAACCCATCTTGTGACATAGGGATTTATACCTAGTTTAGTGAGTTTAGCTATAATTCCAGAATGGGAGATGGTGTTGAAAGCCTTGGCAAGGTCAAGATAGGCTGTGTGAACCACCTTACCCATGTCTACGGCTTTGTTGACTGCCTCAAAGAAGTCGATTAGGTTCAGAAGACATGATCTGCCTTTCACAAACCCGAACTGGTTTGGGTCCAGAGTTTGGAGGTTACCAATGTCTTTGTTTATGAGTTCCATGATGATACATTCCATGGTCTTGCAGACCAGGATCATCAGGCTAATAGGGTGATAGTTCCCAGGATCAGTGGTGGCTCCCTCTTTGTGGCGTGGGATAACTGTTGCTGTGCACCATTCAGTGAGCACAAATCCTGACGTGAGACTATGACTGAACATGGTGCTTAGGTGGGGAGCCAGTTCTTTCATGAAATTCGTGTAAAACGCAGCCTGGAATGTTACCCGAATGCTGTGTTTTTTGTTTTAGAGAGTGCAACGTTTACCTGCATAGATGTGATAACAGGGACTCTGCACTCTTCCTTTATAGATATGGGCCCTTTAGGGGATGAGAGGGGGGTAAAGTTAGCACTGAACCTATCTGCCAGGATTTTGGCAATATCAGTTGGTTCTGTAATTTCCGTGACGTTGTGCTGTAACTCAGAGCAGATCTGGGTGTTGCCATTAAGATTCTTGACATAGCTATAGAATGCTTTGTGGTTGCAATTTTGTTTTCATAGCTAGCTTTGGAGGATCTTATAAGGGATCTCAGCTTCTTACTGAGGCTGACCAGGGAGCTCCTCCACTCATGGGATTTTACTCTCTTTTGCAACAGTTTCTTCCTTCTGTTGTAGAGTTTGTTTATGGCATGGGACCACCAGATTGGCATCCTTTTTTTTGGAGGATAGTGTCTTGGTTCTGTTTGGGATAGCACAATTCATGCACTCGTGTAAGTGCTTATAGAGTGCATTTGTGCAGGATTCAGCATTCATAATTGTATTGTCCATCTGCATGGGTGTCATGATGTTCGCCACTTCTGTCTTAAGAAGCATGAAGTTGACTTTGGAGAAATTTTTTACCGTGGTTTCCTTAATGGTGGGTGTGGGATGCAGATATTTAGGGTGATTAGCTTATGGCCAGATCTGATCAATGAGGAGTTGACTTCAGGTGTGGAACACCGGTCACTCATGTTGGTAATGACTAGGTCTAGGATATTGTTGGCCCTGGTGGGGGTGTGGGTAAGTTGATCCAGGGCATTGGAATTTATGAATTCCAGAAAGCATTGAGCGAAGGAGTTGGTACGTGAGTAGTTTTCTCAGTTAATGGTGGGGTAGTTGAAATCGCACTGCACGCATATGCGCGTGTGTGTGTGTGTGTGTGTGTGTTTGTGTGTGTGTGTGTGTGTGTGTGTGTGTGTGTGTGTGTGTGTGTGTGTGTGTGTGTGTGTGTGTGTGTGTGTGTGTGTGTGTGTGTGTGTGTGTGTGTGTGTGTGTGTGTGTGTGTGTGTGTGTGTGCATGTTCAGAGGTTCATATGTAATTACTTGGCTAGCAACCCCAGGGGCCTTTCTAAGACAGCCATACTTCACAAATGTATCTGACAAGTTTTGATGGCCTAGGGTTATTTTTAGGGTATATGTAGGCTTAGTTATGGTGGTCAAGCATTTTCATGCTGCCTGTGTCTTAACAGAGACACAGGTACCAGCCCAGGAGTACATTTCCAGTTCCCATCCATTGATCCAAGTTACATTTGAATTGGGTTGGGGAAGAACTCTGCTTTGCATGGATGGGAAGCCTATTCCAGAGAAAGGGTAGTCTCTGAAATACATACCTTCCCTCCAGCATGTCTTCTTTATATTGTAAGCAAGGTGTAGGTCCCTAGATTGGATAATTTTGTTTTGTTGGTGTATATGTTTGTGTGTGTGTGTGTATGTGTGTGTGTGTGTGTGTGTGTGTGTGTGTGTGTGTGTGTGTGTGTGTGTGTGTGTGTGTGTGTGTGAGAGAGCATGATTTTTTTTTAATTTGATTTAGCTGAATGTCATCCTGATCAATATGTTTCAAGCAAACATCATTTGTTGTGCCCTGATTTGAAATTTTTATCTAGAACTATTTTTGATGGTTAGTGACAGATATTCATTCATCCCACATGCTTATTTAAAGTAAGCATTTAAGATCTGGTGTTAAAAACTGATCTGTTAAAAAATGGTAAAAATTGCACATGAGGGTGTTTCTTAAAAAAACGTAGTTAGAACTTTGTACAACAAATGCTCATAAATGGTAGCCATGCCAAGAACTGTGTGGTCATGTCTGAATCTGCAGTTCGGTTTGTAGAGTGATGCCTTTGTCGTATTTACTCCATTGGCAACTTACCATTTCCCCAAATTGTCTGATTTCAGCTTCCATTTTAAAACTAAACAGATGGCTTGGGAATTCATCTGGCACTCTTAATTTGGGATTAGGACTTTTCCTATAATCATTTCAATGGCCATGCATCCATATGTAGTTATTGTGCTGGAGAACCTCACAACAGGTATGGGACTCAGTTATCCCACAGAAATGCATTTAGAGACTTACACATATTTTACATTGAGAATTCAAGATGGCCTTTGTTCAGCAATCAGTCAGGAAGCAAAATCTTAGAAGTATGTTTTATGAATTATTCATGATCAAAATTATTTTACTTTTATCCAGTTGTCCTTCACTGGGTCCTTTTTAAGAGAATTCAAAGTACTACTTGAAAACATGATTTCAAAAGTTATTGTTTCAGTTGCAGATTGTCTGGATTTTCAGAATCTCGATTTCTATCCTAAAAATATGCTTTTATTTATTTTTTAATGACAAGTTGTACCTACTTGTTTAATGCTCATAGAGCATACACCACAGACTGCACCTTTAAGATCCTGCCATCTTGAATGCTTTGAGTGACACTAATTCTTCTTTCTTCCAGTTCCTGAGACATAACAGGCCAATGAAGGATATTTAAGAGCATCAGGAATGGGTAAGTGGGAACAATGTGTGAGCAACATATCAAAAACAGTCATCATCATCAACCCCCTTTTTCACATCTTCTACATGGGGTCAGGGTTTCATGTTAACTGTCACCATCTCTCCCAATTCAATCCCACACTGCCTGACTGTCACAGATCTTCTCTCACAAAATGTATTAACCTCTTTGCTGGATGCCCTCATTTCCTCTTGCCTTCTTCTTGTCTGCCCCAAATGTTGTTCACCAGATTGTCTTCTACTTTTATGCCCATGTGCACAAACCACTGCAATCTGTTCTCTCCGATATTTTCTGCAATTGGAGCTATGTTGGCTTCTGCTCTTATGTCCTCATTCTTTTGTTTGTCCCATAGTGGAAATGCTAGCCATCTGAGGCACTTTATCTCCATCACCTCTAGCTTCCTCATCTGCTTTGCCTTTACTGCCCAGATTTCTGTACCATACAGTAGAACTGGTCGCACCACTGTTTTGTATACCTTAGTTTTAAGCAAAGATATTTTTTTCCCAAGGCAAGAATTCTGTGTGACATTTCTCTTTCCTGAGAAGTTATCAAGAAGAACTAAATCACCTTTGTCAGACAAGGATGACCCCTCCCTTGCAGTCATGCCCATGTCACATGACACATCAGTTGTTTTCAGAATAAATGCAGAGAGAATGTTATTCATTTTTAATACCATGAAATGAGTGATTTTATATTACTACTACTTTGGAAGGACTCCGGTATTTTAATTACGGAGGTGATGTCAGGAAAGGGAAGGAGGAGAAGAAGAGGAGAGGCTGAAGAGATATTGTCTCTCAGTCAGTTAGATAAAATGAAGCTGGAATTAAAACTAAGATATGCTTGGTTAATCTAGATAGATGGAACAGATGAATGGAAGGTACAATTTTTCCAGAGGAGTGGAAACTCTTTCTACATACATCTCAGGATCAAAGATGGCCAGTTTCAGACAGATTTACTTAGCTTTAATTACTTCACCATTGGCATATGATTCTAGCCACCCTATGTCAGAAAGGTTTAGCCCTGTGTGATCTGTGCATGCATTGCCACTCTCCAAAGGCAAACTATACATGTTTACTCTGGAGATGCCCATATTCTCAAGCGCTGAGGACAAAGCTTATTAACGGCATCGAGTGGACACTTTGTCTCCCTCTCCCCTCATTACAACAGGCTAAATTTTGGTTAATTGGAATAAGACA
>NC_056733.1:1967975736-1968180736 GCF_019279795.1 Protopterus annectens
TACCATGTGACACCATTATAAAACACATCCCAAGCATTAACTTTAATCTATCGATTCATGCACACTCTCTAAATAAGCTTTATAAAATGCAAAAGGAATACAAGAATATTTCAGATAATGTGGTATGTACAATTGTTGTGTTACGTTCTATGAAAAATTACTGCAGAGTTCTCGGGAAAGAAACATAAATTGAGAATAAAGATAAAAAAATATTACTGAACACATAGAAATAGTCCCAGTATCCATTCCAAAGATAAAAAGACAAAGGAAATGCAACATTTTCCTGATGAATCTTCAGATAAGGACAGCAGTCAAAGAGATGAAGACATTTTTAAAAAGTCAGTATCTTATTTGATATGGATGGCTTTTTTTATAATGCCTTTATTTAATTATAACTTGTGACATAGCCAAACTTACATTTATATAAAGGAAAACAAATCATATTTACCTGTTCATAGTTACAAACATTATACATCACATATATTGTTTTGTACAAATGTCTCATGTATAAAAGCCTTAACTGTGTAGATCTAAATTATCCATTCAAATCCAGTAATTCTAAACTATCTTGTTCTATTGGATGGATCAGCTTATCCCACTTGAATCTTGCCGTCTTTTCCTCCCAGATAAAATCCTTCAACTCTTTATTAATTACTATCTGCAACATCTCTCCAGGTTGATAAACATATACCTGACCTATATATAAAACATTTTACTGCTTGTATCTTGCTATCCATATTGATAAATAAGACCTTCCAGTTTTTCAGCTTCTGTATTATGTTTTGTTTTGTCTATTCTCACATATCCTTAGCTGCCTTAACAGCATCCTTTTCAATTCATACTCCTAAATACTTCATTTTATCTTGTCCATATAAATATGGGCATTGATGAACTAGTTTATGTGTGAGAACATAGTTTACAGCTATACCTTTTGTTTTATCTTTGTTAATTCTATGCCCCCCCCAAAAAAAAAATTGTATCAGAATGTTCCACAACACTGAGATGTCCTTTTCTGTCTTTATCAGGTACAAAATAATATCCTCTGCAAATAAAGCCAGCTTTTCTGGATTAGCCTACCAATTATAAATTTGAGTTTCTGAGTCTCTTATTTTCTTTGCCAGTGGTTTGAAATATAATGCAAATAACAAAGGGGAATGAGGACCCCTCTGCCTGTTTCCTCAACTTATCAAAAAGGAATCCTCCCTCTTTGAGTTTTGCCTCCAATCCCACACATATCCTCCTAAGTAACCTTATTACTGTGTCAGGGAATGCAAATACTTCCATTGCTTTACTCATAAAGTCCCAGCTTACTCTGTTGAATGCTTTTTCTGCATCCAGACCCAACAACAACAGTGGCATTTTCTTAAATTGATGGCTTTTTTTGTTAAATTGTAACACAGAGTCCAGTTAGTTCAAAACAACTTCAATGACTGTTCATCCATTCTGCCTACCCCAACCAAGACTGATGAAGAAACTACTTAAGCAATAACTGATGACGTGGTGTGGTATATTGAAGAGTTACCCATGGTTGGTGCGGTTTAATCACGAGGCCGAAGCCCGAGTGATTAAACAAAGGCAACTGTGGATAAATCTTCAGTATACCACAACCACGGATGACCATAGACCATAATCTTAAATTTGACATGTATGTAAATCTAACCATTAAATCAGTCAACAAAAAACTTGGGTCAATGTATAGAATAAAGGCCTTCTTAACTCCGCACACCAAACTAACTATTGCCCGAACCCACCTCCTCTCCACACTCCTTTATGCCTCCCCGATATTCTCCTTCCTCAATAAGAGAGAGCTTAATAATCTTTCTACTACCTACAATCACATAGCCAGATTCATAATTGGAACGCCCTATCGCACCCATCACTGCCTAAATTTAAGGTCTCTAGAATGGCTAGAACTGCCTAATATTCTCAAACTTAACCAGCTAACTGAGGCTTTTAAAATTATCAACCATCCAGACAAAACCCCCTCACTGAACAAAATACTCACCCCGTACTCCAACCTTAAGTCCCTCAGGTCTTCCAAAAGTCTACAAGTACTGACCATTAAATCTAACAACTCCGGTGGTGAAGCACTATATGCCAATTCCATTGGCAAATCCTGGAATGCCCTTCCAAACAACCTAAGACTTATGTCCTCTCAGTACCAATTTAAAATACATCTCAGAGCACACCTGAAATCTCAATGGTTATGCCCTTGCTCCAATCCAGACTAAGAGCTATCGTCCCTGCCTGACCTAGGCTTCTCTCAGCCTCCACCTAACCCAAAAACCCAAGAGTCCACTATTTAGCCCTGTTTGTCTGGCTGTTCAAATCTGTACCTCTTTAAATCATATATATAACTCTTGCTTCCTTTATTTGGCCTTTAAGCGTCAGTGTATTTACTTGTTTTAACTTCATCATTGTATTTGTATTTACTTGTATTTACTTGTTTTAACTTCATCATTGTATTTGTTTATCTAACCATGATCTTGGAGCTTTTCTCCCCGGGCCTCCACTGAAAATGGACATGTATCCAGTTGGACTAGCCCGGTCAACAAATGTAAAATAAAATAAAATAAATAAATAAATAAATATTATACAATGACATTATTTAAGAAAAAAGCGGACTTTTCTTAAATAATGTCTTTGTATAACGGTGGATTGCTGTTCTTCCGATGGTTGTGGTACACTGCTTCTGAGTTTTGATGTACTGCGCATGCATATGAGACTTGCATTCCCACACATACCCAGTACATCAATGCTTTGAAACAGAAGCAATGGAGAAAAGAAAGTCTCTATTGCTCCATTTTTTCTCTCTTTTTTTTTAATTGTAAAAAAAAACAAAAAAAAAAAAAAAAAGGTTTTGAGGCAGTTTATAGAAGTTTACAGAAAAAAGTCCAGGTGACCAGACCTTTTCTATTGCTATATTGTGGGATTTACAATGTGCATGCTGGTTGGGCTGGAATATTAATATGTAGTCATTGTATAATATGTTATTTAGGTTAGGTTAGTTTAGGTTAGGTCAGGGTAGCTTAGATTATGGTAGATTATGTTAGGTTATTCTTTGTTAGGTTAGGCTGGAAGCTGTTTACGAAATAAAAACAGAAGTTAACAACCATTTATGCTTGTGAAGTGATCCACAATGCTGCTTTCAGAAGTATTACAAAGCCATCGGATTTGTTAAATACACTTTATGCTATGAAATTTGAAACTATTTTTATGGAAATGGACATTGCCATGGAATTATTCATCACACTGCCTCCAGCTGTACCATAGTGGGGCAGAGCATTTAGTAAAAGTGTGATTAAGAATAACTCTGTGGTGTTTTATGTCTTAGGATAGGTTAACTAGTTTAGTAGTACAATCAGCAGAATATGGAGTGGCTCAAAGTATAATCAGTGACATAACTGATAATTCTGAAAACACAAAGGAAAATGTGAAAGGAACCTTTTTCCCTTTCCCCACTAGTGCTACAAAAAATTAGTTATATAAATATAGGGGAGAAAAAAGTGCACTTCTATCTGCTGCGAGAAAAATGTCTTTAATATTGTAGGTCCTTCCTGAAGAAAATCAAAACAATATTAATGGAATGTCACATGATACTTTGCCTTACTATCACCAGTTCTATAAATTTCATCCTAATTAAGACAAGAGATAGTATCTGTTCAGATTTGTTCAATGCTCACATGCCACACATTTGTGTCTTTTTGTGTACCTGTACTAGACAACACAATTATTTACCAGTCCCAAATCTTTTTTCTTATGTGTAACATTCTTTCTTGATAAATAACAAGCCAGAATATACCATTTTGAAGCTACAGTGGATTGCCACTGTCCCTAATGATATATTGTATCCCTTTTTCCTGAGGATGCCTATTCATCTGAATTGTGCAACCCCTGAATTTCAGTCTATTTTTTTTTGGTTGTCCTCTGATGTGATACCTTAATCCTAAAATCATACTGTTATGCTACGTGCAGCTAAGCATTTACCTAATGATTGTTTCCAGGTTTCCTGTAACTGGCAATAGCTTTCGAAAAAACTTATTTATAGTTAAGTTCTGGAATTTAACAGATCAAGTAGCCTTTCATTTCACATCACAACTTTGGTCAGGATTGCAGCAGTAATTTATTTTGCTTATAATCCTCATTTCTAGCTCATTTAAGATGGACAAATGTCTTCTGATCATGGTTGTTTCCATCAACTTTAAAAATGGCTTCAAAAGATGGCTGCAATTCTCTGCTTCAACATCTGGAGAAATCTGACCCCAGTGAAAAAACACTGATATGACTTGTAGAGTACCAGAGGCATGCAAGTGTTTAAGTCACTTTCCATAATACTTTCTGTCACACTAGTACTATGCAATCTGGAGTAGCCCAGTGCTCAAGCCTATGACAACATCGCTTTCCTCATCATAATAGTGATCATAGTAGCTTAACTTTGTATGCTAATGACCTGATTTTTATCCACTCTTTTCAGTATCCATCATCGAAAATATTTCTAAAATGGATTCTAGATGCCTCTTGAATTGGAGTACTTCCAAGCACCTTGTAATTAACACTAACAAAACTCACAGGATACTCATGGCAATTTCTCTTAAGCTATCCCCTCTGCTAGTTTCTGAGACTGTTTGCTGCCCTTTCTCGACTGTCCCTAGCTTTAAGTACTTTACGTCTGTTTTGAACTAGCCTTCATCTCTCGCATAACTAATCTGCAATAAAATACTGTGACATGTACAACCTGAGTACAAGCAACCTACTTGTTCATTCATAATAATCACACTGCTTGTGACAAAAACATACTGTTAACAACATGACTATAAATTCCCACTGTAAACAATGAGGCTATCTACTAGTATTACTAAATTCCAGAGCACTGTGAACAATGTCCTCTTCCAGGACATTGATGCATCATTGTTCTGATACAAAAGCTTTTTAGTGCCATTGTCCCCAAATTTTGACATTATTGCACTTTTGTCTAGATATTATGACACCTAACATAAACAAAACATTGGTGTACGTTTCTGCCATGTTAATGTCACATGTAACGTTTCAGAGAAGAACTTCTCTGTTTCTAGAATTTCAGTTTGGAATGCTTATTATTTTAAACACATTTATTAAATTATCACCTAAGACATGGGCACGCATACATTAATAGAAAAGAAAAAAAAACATATTAACATTTTGACTTTTAAACATTTATTACATATATATTTTATTTTTAACAGTTAACTTTCACTCCAAAATGACATAAATTGCTTAATTCCTGCATTTCCCTAAACCTCAGTCCTCTCCCTGAACATTAGTCAGCATGTGTTTTTCCCACAAATTCCATATATTTCTATGGGATTTATACATTCCATTTTCTGAAGATCCCATCTTAGGTTCTTTTATCTCCTTTACAATATTCACAACTTCATTTACGGCGGGTTTGGATTTTGATTTCCATTTTCAACTAACTGCTTTTTGGCAGTCAGTAGTGACAGCTGTTTTCTCCCTTCACATTACTGACAAGTACATTATAGGACATTTTTATATTTTGCTTTACATTTAAAGCCATTGATAAATAAAATAATGGACTCGCAAATTGCAGGATATAAGTACTACAGTAGTTTAAAACGTTTTTCTTTAAACACAGGTAGACTTTGGGAAGACCGTAAATGTAGCAGTGTTCTTTTTCCCTCATCTTTTGCACAAAGTATGTTTTAAGTGCAATGACTGACAAGGTACTCATATTTCTGGTATCAGATTATCCACATGTGGCTGAATTCCATAAAATGTGAATAATATATAATGCTCATCTAATCTGGATTTGATGTGCTTCATTTGAATTTTATTGTTGTATTTTTTGCACACTGCTATTTCATTGATGGATTGTTGCAATTGCTGTATATTCTAGCTTAGTTTGAATTTGATTTACCTATTGTCGCATTTTATTTGCCATTATCTTTTGCATCCTTTATATTGGGTCTCATTTTAAACTGAGTTGTGAGTGATGATGCTTTTTGGGACAGTTCACCTGTCTGGATTTCCACTCTGAAATCATTGTTGAAGACCATAACAAGATTTAGAGCATTCTGTAACTTTAATTGTGAAAACCCTTCACTGCACTTACCCTGTAGTTACTGTCAATGAGATAGAAGTTTCAACTTTTGCAACAGAGAACATAATGGAAAACATTACTGCATGGGAAAGTTAAATATCATCCATGTGTGATTTCCTGAAACTAATAACACTACAGTGTTATTTTATATTAACAGTGCTATTGTCTTCCTATATATCTCTATCTATCTATATTTATTTATAATGTGGTTGTGTCCAGTATATTTAGTAAGCAGAAAAAGCTTCCCCTCTACAGTAACCTGAATGTGAAAGTGCTTGACAACAGAAAAATATGACAACGTTTATATTCTTTAGGCAAGGATTAAAACTACGAACCTGCACTTGTGATCGAAGCTTTCACATGTATCGTTTGCTCCCTGTCAGTTTAAAGTAGAATAGTAATACTGCATGGAAGTTACCCTATACTGCAGGTTCTTCTTCAAGGTGAGGACTTTATATAAGTGGTTGGGGGTTCAAACATGGGTTCCTTCTCTATTCTCACTATCCTTCTGACTACCCTGTTTTTCAAGCGGAAGTATATTTGTGAAAGAAAAAAAACAATAATTTTGAAAGTGCCAGCTCTAAATTATTACAGCAAGTTCCACCGTAAAGCTGCCTCTATGATTTGCATTTACTTGATGATGTAAAGTGCTGCATATAATAAATATCTCAATGGAAAAGTATATAACAGAATTAAAACGCGTCCTGCTTCAAAGGGCCTAAAAACAGTGTGACACATTTTGCCTTATCTTGACAGTTTCATAATAAATACACTTTGGACATTAAATGAAATTCTTTTTTTTTTATTATTATTTTTTTTTAATGTAAAAGTCTTCCTTGCCAGACATCTAAAGATGGAGAGAAACAGTGAAAAAGAACGTAGGTTGAAAAGTGAAAGTTACATATTCCAAGTCTGATCACTTCCTTCCTTCTTGTCTGGAAATTAAGTGTGACTGAAGATAGACATTTCTGCATAAGTATTCACAGATCAAAGCCTCTTTTGGCTGTTGTATGCAAGAGGCATTGACTTTCATCTCCCTTCTAGCCGGGCTATTATCTGCACTCCATTATGCAGTTCTTTGTAAGTTAGGATAATTGTATTTCTTTCTGAAAGTCACTTCACACATTCATGGCACTGTGTTATAATTTGTGAATAAATGCAAGACACTAACCTTGATACATAACCAATAGTTTCATCCCAGACTCTTGGCCTGCAGCCCTTTGTCTCAGGTCAAGTGGCTGAGTGTTACCGTTGTTATTTCTTTATGGCTTTGAGAACAGAATAACCCTCAGTGGGTATTGCTAAAGGGTGATTACTCTCTGACAATAATAGTTTTATTGAATTATAGAATCTGATTGTCAGAAGTGATCAGAAAAACTAAAACTGTTTCATAAAGTATTAGTCCAACTGATAAAAATTACCTACATTCAGAAATGTAGTGGAATTAAGAGAAAAGATTAATTCTGTTGTATAGACTTAGGGCAGTATTAATAAGCATGATCTGTGATGTTTTGGGCTAGTAGGCAGTATATTTCATGTATCCAAGGCCTGCGCAATTTAGGAAAGAGCAATAAGGCCATGGATTAATGACATACATTACTGTATAGCTGGCTGATGCCAGGTACACCTTAGCTTTGCAAATGAGAATCTACAGCATGGTTCCCGATTCACATATTGTGGACATGTAGCCATAATTTACATATGTTGAACTGCGGACAACATCAGAGACATGGATTAATGACATACTTTACTGTGTAGCTGTCTGATGACAGGTATGCCTTAGGTATGCAAATGAGAACATACAACATGATTCCTGATTCATATATTGTGGAAGTGTAGCCATAATTTACATATGTTGAACTGTGGACAACATGAAGGACATCAAGACTGACACGTTTATTCATCCATTAATGTAATTATGCTTAACAGCCCATAGCTGGGCAACAACAACTGCCAAATTTCCCAGGACTGGATAAACCTGTAAAATATTGTTATATACCACTGATCCTCTAGACTCGAGCATGCCAGGCATGCTGGGTTAACCAAATACAGTGTTCCAACCCCCCCCCCCAATACTGATGTCACTGAGCTCAGTCAGACTGCATCCTCCAACTGATAGTATTGTATTATTCCCAATAATTTGTAAATGCCCCTTACTCCTCACTCCTGGCCAAGGCTGGAGCTAGCATTTTGGGAGCCCTGACAAATTTAAAGTCAGGGGCATCTACACTGAAAACTTCCACGTATCACCATGGTGCTGCTACACCCTGCCTCTTGCGCTGCTCATTTTCCTTTAAGAACCCCTTTAATAATCACCGTATACTACATGGTATAAAAATGTTAGTACACACAAACCATTACAGACAGACTTAAAGTTGCATTGTCATTAGTTGTGATAATCATTGTGGTGTACCACATAAAAGTAGCCAGGTCCAGAGGGCCACAATCACACTCTACCACATTGCTGCATTGCAGCAACCTTCTGAAACACATCAAAATGGCCACGACAGATACCGAACACATGGAACAAAAGTGTCTGAGTGGCATTTAGCAGCCATATTGCTGCATACAACAAGCCTCTGTTCAAGGTTGCTAATCCCCCAGACCCTCCACATGCATCTGACAGATTTAACCCCCCATACACACACAGGAGACAGAAACAACACACAGTGCAGCCCACAGCCAACAAGAAAAGTCACCAGGTGACAGCATTAGTAAATTAGTGCAGAGCAAGCAGAAAACTGAAGAGCAACTCATGACAAGTGACGTGTGCTAAAACTGTAATGCAGGCAGAAAGACGAAAATATCATTTACCAGTGAAATGGGTCATCCCCAAAAAAGTGATGTCTGTTAGTATCCAGGTGCAAGTGGAAGAAATGGATTACCAAAAGTGAAAACACTAATCCGTAGGACAGACTGTACTTCCAGTACAACTGAAGAGCAAAAAGAAATGATACATCCACAATAATATTTCAATGCAAGCACAAAACTAAAGATCAGTAAATGTTAAACACAACTAACCTTTCACTGTAAAATGTTATCACACTAAACAATTCAAACAATTTCAATTAAACAGACACAAAAAATGTTGCTAACATTTCTTAGCAGTGAAAGAAGTCATTGTCTCACCATACTCTGCATTTCAGACTGCTGCCCAGATACATATCTACAACAACCAGTTTGCATTTTAAACAAATGCAGTGTTTTCAAATATACAACTTCACCTGTCCTCTAATCACTTCTATATGACATCTTTTGTGCAATAAAAACACAGATGTGCTCAACAGCCAATTACAGCTTTTTCCTCCCTGAACAATAGGAAAATAGTGCTTGGATTGGCTAAAGGAGGGCATACCACAATGCATCCATTAAGAGTCTACAGTACAGCAGATAAGACATTGCAGTAATTTTCAGCATCTGAATATTACAAATACCTAACAGCACTGGCATTTTAAATTATGGAAGAACAAAAACAGATTATTTTCAGATTAACTAAACAACACCTACAGTGTGAGTAAGTAAGTAGACTGTGTATTATTTACACTGATGAAGAGTTTGTTTGACCTGAAAGCTCTGTTTTATTAAACACTTGTTTATTACCAGCATTGCATGATTTATTCTACTTTTTATTATTTATGTCTGCACACACAAACCCCAAAACCATTCAGTTCAGCTATGAGAAGCAAACCAAAGTGACAGCAAAAACAACGGCATCATTTAGGCATGCACTTAATGGCCTTACAACACATATTAAAGATGATGACATTTACTCATCTCCCTCCCCACCAGCACGCACAGCATATCATTTCCCTCTCCAAGCAGAGTCTGCATACTAAATCCTGACTGCTGCCATACCAATCAGTCATAGTCGTATCGACTATGTATACCTCAGAGACTTGAATTCTAATGCATTAAAAAGTACTGTCGCATGCAAAGTAGCCCTACAAAGCTAGCTAAATAATCTGCCGCATACCAGAGAGGAAGGGTACACATTTCCACCCCCACCCTCACTCACAGAGAACAGTTGTGATTGTAATCCACATACTAATACCATACCCATTCATTTTAACATAGAGCAAAAAGCAGATTAATAACCTGCAGAGCCATCTACCACACAAAAACACTGCACACAGTAATGACAAGCAAACAAACGATGTGCAGTAATGTATCATGGCCAAAAAGTAAACATAACAGTGACATGGTGTAGCCAAAATGCAGACAGTGATATGCAATAGGAAAAAAAAAACAGAAACAAGGCACATATAGGTTCATAGGTTCATAGGTGTGTACTAGGGTAATGGCCCTAGAGCTTTTACAAGCCTAGCCCATAGGATTAGCCTGGCATCGTGCCACCCGACCCTAGTTCCCAGTGCCTCTGTCGAGTAGAGCCACTGGAGTGATCCCCGGGGTGAATTTTCTATTTCCCATCCACTCATCAAGGTTTCTCTTAAAGAGGGCCAGTGAGGTGTTCTGTTTGACATGTATAGGAAGTCTATTCCATAGCATGGGCAATCTCTGGGTTATGAACCTGTCCCTCCAGCTTGTTCTGTTGATTGTAGTAATGAGGTTGTGGTTTCTGGAGGGTGTGGTGCAGAGGGATTGGGATTTCTTTACATGTAGCATTTCTAACAGAGCTGGGTCAGACATGGATTTGTAAGTCAAGCAGAGATTGCCTCTAAGTAAGCGATATGAGACAGGGAATAGTTGGAGTTTTTTGTGTCTGTCCATATAGGACAAGTGTTTAAGGCCTAGGATCCTGTTTGTGAGGTAATTTTGTGGCCTCTCCAGTTGTTGTAGGTGTCTGGTGAGGTACATGTCAAATGGGGCATTGTATTTGATGATTGACCTAATGAGGGAAGAGTAGAGGGAGACAATGACCTCTTTCTTCCTGGATGCAAAACTCTTAGTAATGAGATGTGCCACATAGAAGGACTTTCTGACCACAATGGCAATGTGGTTGTCAAAAGAGAGGTTGCTGTTAACCTGTCTTCCCAGATCTCTTATAACTCCTTCTGTGTTCAGTGGACTACCATCGATGTGGTAATTCATGGTAACCAGGTTTTTCCCAAAGGGGATAACGACAAATATTTTTGGCATTAAGCTTAAGGCCATGGTTCTAACACCAGTTGTTTGTCTCAGTGAGGCCTTTCTGTAGGATGTCAACATTACTTGCGGAATTAATAATAGCTCCCAACTTGCAATCATCTGCGAACTTTGTCAGCCAGAGTACTTTGTGTTGGCCTAGACTACAGAAAAGTAGATACCAAACAGGAGAGGCCCCAGGACTGAACCCTGTTCAACTCCACTCATGACAGGTCAGCAGTCTGATTTGAAGTCAGCTACTTTCACACTGTGGGTCCTACCTTTGAGCCAGTTTGCAACCCACCTAGGGATACAGGGGTTGATACCTAGCTTAGTGAGTTTTTCTTTGATTCCTGAGTGGGGAATGGTATCAAAGGCCTTAGCCAGATCAAGGTAGGCTGTATGAATCACCTCGCCTTCATCCACAGCTCTGGTGACTGACTCAAAGAAGTTGACCAAGTTGACCAGGCATGATCTACTCTTCACAAAACCAAACTGTGTAGGATCCAGAGTTTGGAGATTCCCTATATCCTTGTGTATTAGGTCCATGATTATGCATTCTATAGGCTTGCATATCAGACTAGTCAGGCTAATGGGGTGATAGTTCCCAGAGTCTGTAGTCGCTCCTCCATTGTGTAGAGGGATGACTGTATCAGTGCACCATTTGGTAGGAACATAGCCTGAGGTGAAGCTGTGATTGAACAGGGCACAAAGGTGTTGTGTTAGTTCACTCTGTAGTTCATGTAGAACACAGCCCAGGATATTGTCAGGTCCCATAGAAGCTGTATTTTT
This sequence comes from Protopterus annectens, assembly GCF_019279795.1. Classification (NCBI taxonomy): domain Eukaryota; kingdom Metazoa; phylum Chordata; order Ceratodontiformes; family Protopteridae; genus Protopterus; species Protopterus annectens. The sequence continues at coordinate 1,967,987,708 of NC_056733.1, forward strand.
GGCCTTGGACAGTGCTGTTTTAACTTGTACAACAGTAATACTGGATGCCTGGCAATCTACTGGTATTGTGATTGGTCCTTTGGTGTGGGAGAGAGGGGTAAAGTTGGCACTGAATCTGTTGGCCAGTATATTGGCAATATCTGTTGGCTCAGTATAGGAGGTACCATTGTGCAGCAGCTCAGAGCAAATCTGGGTATTGCTGTGGAAATTCTTCATATAACTATAGAAGGCCTTGGGGTTGTCTTTACTATCTGCTGCAATTCTGTTTTTATAGCTAGCTTTATAGGATTTGATGAGGGATCTCAGCATTTTTTGAGGCTGATAAGGGAGTTTTTCCAATCTTGGGAATTTGCCATATTCTGCCTCAGTTTCCTCCTTCTGTTGTATAACAGAATACTTTTAAAAAAATAGTTCTGCATATACCATATACAGTAATGCAAATTTCTCCAACAAAGAAAATAACTGAATAAAAAGTTCATAGTACTCACTTTACACTAATACCAACCCTAAAACTAAAATCTCAGACAGTCAAAATTTATATCACCTCCATACCTCTTAATCACTTGGTACAAAGATTCGGAACAGTTTGTCAGGTAATGCAGAAGATTAAAAGTCCTGAGCAGATTATAATCTGTGCTCTGTGTCCAGGTTACAGAATTTGATTCCTTTCATGTTCATATGCCTAGTGTGTGACTCTGAGCAAATCATTAAAGTTAGTGCTCCCAGCATACCTTGCATTTTCAAACGCTTAGTAAAAAAAAAAAAAAAACAAAGGTACAGATCAGGGACAGACATAAAATGCTGTTTTATAAACTTATAAGTCTGGAAAATTAATCCTCAGTGATTTTTTTAGAACTCCACAAGTTTTATGGGGAACAGAGCAAAAGTATAAAGCAACAGACCAAACACATGAAACACAAATCTGGTCATTCTGGAACATTATCCTCATTACACACACACACACACACACACACACACACACACACACACACACACACACACACACACACACACACACACACACACACACACACACACACACACACACACATGCACACATGTGCCAAAATTCAGGGACAAAACTTTAAAGTCTACAAGAACACCAGGTATTGCATTAGGATGCATTTTATAAAAACCCTGACATTTTGATGGATTCTCCCCATTCCTCACAGTGCGCACACACACACACACACACACACACACACACACACACACACACACACACACACACACACACTACACAAGGTTCAAATTCAGGCACATATTTTAAATATTGTTTTTACAAACTTTAAAAGCAGCTAGAGTAACAGGGCTTGCATTAGCATGCAGTTTTAGTAGGATATGTACTCTGGAACTCCATCTGCTATGGTCTGCTGGAAAACCATTACTTTTATGTGGAACAGACAAAAATCTATAAGCAAAACATGTCTATTCTGTAAGATTCTCCCCCATTTCTCACAAACACACACACAAAATAGAGGTGCCAAATCAGGGCCAGATTTCAAATATTACTCTTTTGAGGGTTAAAAGTTGCCAGAACACCAGGTATCACATTACCATGCATCTTCTTAAGGATATAATATCTGAAACTCAATTTGTTATTATTTGCTAGAAAACCTAAAGTTTTAAGAGGCGTTTGGGATTCTAACCCTTTCCACATACCCACACACACACTGCATAGGTCCAAATTCAAGAACAAATTTTAAATAATGGTTTTAACATTTTTAAAGCTGCTAAAATTACAAGCATTTAATTAGCATACGTTTTCTAAAGGATATGACATCTGAAACTCAATACTCTACAGTTTGCTGGCAAACCATAAGTTTCATAGGTGCCAGACTAAGAGTAAGAAACAGACCAAAAACATGAGGCAAACTATCTGGACAGTCTGCGTGATTCCCCTTCTAAAATCTCACACACATACATACTCACAACTAGAAGAAGCCCTGACTCAGGTACTGGCATTAAATATTACACTTATCTTCTTTTTTTCGGCTTTTCCCAGTTAGAGTCATCACAGCAGAACAACAGTCTGCAGAACAATTGGCAGTGGAGTTTTACCCCGTCGAGTTGCCAGCCCAGCACCCAACCTTCCACATAATGCACACACATGCACACACTCACACCTAGGGTCAGCTTAGAATGTCTAACCCACCTACAGCATGTCTTTGGGATGTGGGAGGAAACTGGGTCATCCGGAGGAAACCCACGCAACCACAGGGAGGACATGCAGACTCCACACAGAAGCCAAGAACTGAACTTGAGAACCTCTTGCTGTGAGGCAGCAGCACTTACAGTGCACAACTGTGGCCACCCTTAAACTTTGAAAATGAATAACTTGCCAGAGTGGTGGGCATTACATTATTTAGCATGCATTTCCTCAGTGATTTCTTGGAAAAACACAAAATCCAGTTACAAGCTCTCCTCCATAGGCAGCAGAATCAATTGTAAACTCCCCTGCCCCAGGTAGCAGACTCAGTTATAAGGCAGCAGGCCCATCTGCAATTTCACCTCCAGTCAGTGAACTCAGTCATAGCTGTCAACCTTCCAGCTCCAGAATTTAGAACACTACCTCCCATAATGTGGGAACTGAACAAAATGAAGGACACTTATTGATAGCTTTGCAAAAAGGAAGCTTACAGAATGGTAAAAATGTGTTACTTTATACCTATAAAAAGTTATTTTGATGAATTAATATAATTCAGTATCATTTACCATAGCTATTAGTTAAAAAAGATTTTTAACACTGAATGAGTGTATGGCCCTATCTATGTAGAACAATGAAGTGGCCATGATAGATTGCAGCTTTTTACCAATGACATCTTCTCCCTGGATGAAGCAGTAAAAAAAAAAAAACTTGAAAGACCATGAACTTGGCACATGGAAGGATAGGCTGCTGTGTCTGGCAGGTGAGCATACAATGATGTACATTTGCAGTCACAGGACAGCATAAGGCTTAAGGCATTGTAACCGGAATACTGGTAAAGAATCTTAAACTATATCATCCAGTCATTCACTGGCGTCAATGTCACTCCCTCTTTTATATTCAGACAGAGGATACCATTCCCAACCATTGATGAATAATCAATAACCAGCAAAATACCCATTTATTTTTATATGTAATTTCTGGTAATTACCAGAATTTAATTATAGTTTTCTTATGCAATTACATGTAGTTAAAACTAAAACCAAATCTGGCACAGGACTCTCAATAAAGTAAGCTAAATGTATTATAACAAATAAATATGATCAGAAATACAGCTTGTGATAAATAAGTAATCTGTCCTTTCACATAATCTCTGAAAAAAAATGTAATAAGCAAACTAATATCACAAAAGCACCTTAAACCATGAAGAAACAAACACTACACTGCACTCTTCACTTGCATTGTTACTTATATATTCCATCTCTGAGATCACACAACAGCAGAGAAAGAGCAAATAACCACTCCTAGCTGGACTGTGATCTCCCATAAAGTAATACCGCCATTTCAAGATCATATGACTATTTGACTGGATCGCTTTTAATACTATTCAGTCCATTCAACAAAGTGAATAATCAATAACCAGCAAAATACCCATTTATCGACTCCATTCTAAACATATCTGAAAGCAATTCAGGTGGAGGAAGAAAGTTTGTCTTCTTACAAAGCATGTATTTTTTTCACATTACTGCTGCGTCTCATTTGCATAGAACCCCTGATATGTATGTAAAAACCCAGTCTGTGGATATCACTAACATTTGTTGCTCTCTGGTTCTACTTATTATTTACCAGAACCTTGCTAATCACTGATGGCCAGGTACAGCAACATCAACAAGAGCTATTATCAGTGATTTTAGGTTAGTGCATGTTGACTGTCTAAAATCACTAGTTGATTCAGGATAGGGGATGTCTGTTTTTAGTCCATAGCTGATTGCAGGGTTTGTCTGCAGAGAATACTTAGCTGACTGTATAGAGTATGTCTGCCTTGAAAATTAAGATTATACAGTAGACAGTATGTCTGGCTAAAATTCTTAGCTGATAACTATGCATGATGTACCTGCTTAGAATTTTTAAATGACACAGTTGAAGGTTTGAATGCCTGAAATTCTTAGCTGGCACAGTGCTGGGCATGTCTGTCTGTAATCCTTACTTGACTTTGAGCTGCTAACAACCTATTTCTTGTGGTACAGGGTTTGATTCCTTCAGCCTTCATTTGCATATTGTGTGACCTTGAGTAAGTCACTTGATCAGACACTGCTTTGGGGCAATTGGGAATTTAGACTACACTTCTTAAAGGTCTCCTGGTATACAAGTCTAGTAACTATCTATGAAGCTACCTAGAATCCTTAGCTAATTCAGTGCAGGACAGTGACACAGAAAAAACAACTAGTTAAAAAACACAAAAAGAAAAATCTAGCAAAGTTACATTTTCCACTGTGTGGTACCTTAAACCTCTTGTATCAGAGGCGACATGGGATATATGCAAATTATGCTTTAAGGATATCAGATGTTTCAGCTAAATGGCAATGGAATGTTTGGCTAACATTATGACCTTTTTGCTCATTGTTTTAGTTTGTTAGTTGGGATATTTTACAGACACCCTAGTGTTTATGGATTTCAGTTGGGTACGACTACCCTGTTTTTCCAAATGTTAACCAAACATTCCACTTGCACTGTGCTGATGATGCTATAAGAAGGCAGAAACATGCATGCCACAGCTAGTGGGGTTTGGTATTATTGGCCTGAAACTGTCCATAAATAGACTTAAAAGAAAAAGTAATGAATATTCAGAATTGCCATTTAGCTGAAACACTTGATATCCTTAAAGGGCAATTTGCATATATCCCATGTTGCCTCTAATACAAGAGGTTTAAGGTATCATACATTGGAAAGTCTAGTTTTGCTAGATTTTTCCTTTTGTGCTTTCACTGATTGTTTTTTCTGTGTCACCTTTTTTTGGGTAGGACAACCCTGTGTTTCTAAATGTTAGCCAAATATTCTGTTTATGCTGTGCTGATGATACCATAAGAAGGCAGAAACATGCACATCCACAATTAGCGGGGTTTGGTATTATTGGCCTGAAACTGTCCATAAATCGACTTAAAAGACAAAGTTATGGACATTAAGAATTGCCATTTAGCTGAAACACCTGATATCCTTAAATGGTAATTTAAATATATCCCATGTTTCCTCTGATACAAAAGTTTTAAGATGTCATACAGTGGAAAGTCTATCTTTACCAGATTTTTCTTTTTGTGTTCTTTAACTTATTGGTTTTCCTGTGTGACCTTTTTACTCATTGTTTTAGTTAAATATGGTATTTTTGGCAAAGGGCAACTAGTGTTGGGAATAATACTGATGGGATCTGAATGCATAGATGTGGTTTTGTAATGATCAGTGAATAAAATAGTAGATAAGAAAGTGTCTCGCAGAGGATACGATCTGAGTGATGACTTGTGCACACATTGTCATTAATTGAACTATGAAAAGGTACATAATAAGTTGTGCTAAAGAAACAGCATGTTTACTAGTTTCTAGGCACATTCTCACTTTTTTAATTTCTCCAAGTCTTTTGGGTTTCTAATACAATGATGGGAATGGACTCCATTCCTAAGTCAAAGTATGATTAAAGTTCATGAAATTAGTATAATTTTAATACTTAATGTTGAACAAAAGTATTCTTTGTAGCACCTGCAATGTGCCCAGTAATGACTCCTTCTGGTTCATAGGTTCATAGGTTCATAGGTTGGTACTAGGCTATCAGCCCTAGGGCCTATACAAGCCTAGCCATAACAATTCCCTGGCTATTTCTTCCCACATTATTTACTTTCCCGGACCCCTGTCTAGCAGGGCGACTGACGTGATCCCTGGGGTGAATTTCCTTTCTCCCATCCAATCGTCAATGTTCCTCTTGAAGAGGTCCAAAGAGGCACTCTGCTTGACATGTATGGGCAATCTATTCCAGAGTCTGGGAGTCTCTGGGTCAGGAACCTATCCCTCCAGCATGTTTTGTTTATTGTGATGACAAGGTTTAGATCCCTGGAGTGTGTAGCTCTGAGGGATTGGGATTTCTTTAAGTGTAGCATGTCCAACAGCTCTGGGTTGGACATGGCCTTGTATGTTAAGCAGAGATCGCCTCTGAGTAGACGATATGCGACAGAGTATAGCTGGAGTTTTTTAAGGCGGTCAGCGTAGGGCATCTGTTTTAGGCCTGTGATTCTTTTAGTGAGGTATTTCTGAGGCCTTTCCAGTTGTTGCAGATGTCTTGAGAGGTACATACCAAATGGGGCATTCTGCAATTCGTATGGAGTTACATGTATTCTGTGAACTCTGCAGTGATATTTTAGACTGAGCATTATGAGCACACCTTTTGTCATAACCAGTTTGTTACATGTTTGCCAAATATTTATCAAGAAATTCACCTCAAAAGTGAAATGAAGCTCAGGAGATGACTCTTGACATCTGTTCTGAGAACATATATCAAACATGGTTGATCCAGAGATCTCTGATTATAATTCCTTTTAGTGCATAGAGTTTACCTGCTCCAGCTATTAAAAGTCACAGAGATACAGACAAATAGAAAAAAGTGCAGGAGAGCTACACATTTCACAGCTCTGAAAGCTGTAAAATAGTTCATCCAAATAGTTATTTGTAGTAAATCGACTTTATCTGATCTTACGTATAACAAGACATTGAGAAGAAAGAAAAGCATGTAGAATCACAATGTGGTTTACAGCTTTCAAAGATCTAACACACTTAGTGTTTACTTACAGAGAGCAGCCTGAAGCAAACTCCATGTTTGCCCTGTAACATTTTTAAAAGCTGTACTGCACTTTTCTTTGTCCTGCATTAAAATAAGTGTGGCAGTCTGAAGGATTTTATAGCTTTTAAAGTTGTGTTAGCATCCCTAGGGTGTACTATATTTGGCTGCTGTTTATATTATGCCATGAGGCTGCAGTTTTAAAGCCAAAAAAAAAGTACTTCCATGCACTAATGTCTGGTGGATAGGGTCAGAGTGCACCTTCTCTGCAAATCCTCCCTGAATAAACCTTTAACACATGTGTACAAAATTGCTAGGCAAAGGACACAGACCAAGTCCTAACTACTTCTCTCACTCTGCAGATGCTAGCAAACAAATTCTGCAATACATTTATGACATTAAGATTAAAAATACAAACAATGCTCAGTATAAATAAATTAAAAAAAAAATCCAGATAATTTGAAGTTCATCTTTTTTGTACTCAAGAAAATGAATGCAGATTTTAGGGAAGAGGATTTTAAGAGTTTATTGGAAGGAAAAGAAACACTTTGGTAACTGAAATTGTAGGTAGATAAACGACCACGGATTAATGGGAACATTCATTTATGATGTTTTTTAAGGTCTAGACGGTTAAGAAAAGAAAAGATATGGTGTGTATTTTTTTTAGATATTTATTATGTGGGCCTTTATTGGTATGTATTTAGGTATGCTTTTATCTGTAGGCAATTATTTTAGTGACATAGTCAGCTGACACTTTTAAACCCAATGAGAACAACTATTATACTATATATAGCTGGTGTATGCAACTTCTATTTATTAGGTTTATAGGTTCATAGGTTGGTACTAGGCTATCGGCCCTAGGGCCTATGCAAGCCTATCCATAACAATTCCCTGGATATTTCTTCCCACAATATTTACTTCTCTGGACCCCTGTCTAGCAGGGCGACTGACATGATCCCCGGGGTGAATTTCCTATCTCCCTTTCAATCATCAAGGTTCCTTTTGAAGAGGGCCAATGAGGCGCTCTGCTTGACATGTATGGGCAGTATATTTCAAGATGAAAGTGCTAAATAAATCTATGTTCATCATCTGTCATAGCTTTTTTGGTGTTTTTGGTATATTTGCCATCTGGTACACCATTTTTGTTGTTTCATGCCATGGTTTTTTCATATATTATTTTATTCAGTGATCCACATTACAATTGTCCATCAGGATACACCACTGCAGAAAAGTAAGAGAAGCTTGAGTAAATGTAAAATATTTTGAAAACTGACATATTGTGAAATGATATTTATTAGATGAGTTAAAAATGACCGTCGACTAGCATGGGTTGCTGTCAAACTGGATGATGGGCCTATTTGTCATGCAGTGGAATCATTGCTTCCTTGTAGGTCCCCCACAAAGGAACAGCAGTAGTTCCTCTGTGCCTGCATGTGTTTCATTGATAGAAACAAAGTAAGCAGCAGCTTACTCCTCGATTAGGTCCCTGACTAGATGTTGTAGAAATAAATTCTGTGTCCCATAGCATCAAGAAATTCATATCACTGTACCAAAAAGGACAATTGTTGTGAAAAGTAAAGTTACGTCATTTTTTTTTTGCAGTTGTCTAGTCTTTCTGTAAACTCCTTCAACAAATATACAAACTCTATGGTCACACAACCAAGGAGAAATGGCAAACTGTACAAAAAATGTTCCTGTTACTTCTTCCTGCATTCTGTTGCTGAATCCAGACTACTCAGCTTATCAATCATTCAGTTAAAAAAGTAAAAATAAAACAGTTTCACCAGCCTGTCAAAGTTCATAATGCATGACAATACCCAGAAACATCAAATGTCCACGACAAAAATATTGCATTTAAATCACTGAGAATTTTTGGCAATAGACATTGATATTTCTGATCTGATATTTACAGATATGAATACATTGCATTTGGATAACCCCCATGGTCCCTTCCACTCCCACGATGATAGAGGAAATGTCTGCTTAAGTTCTTGTTCTGCTTTTCATGCAAATAGTATTTGCACACCAACTTGCTTCCATATCTAGTTACTGTATGTGCATTTCATACTCACATACTGGGTTAGAGTTTATATTGTTTTGCTTCATGGAATTGACTGGGGAAAATAAAGGTATTGCTGGTGGCATACTGCTTAATCTATAACACCTTAGGCCTGAAAAAGAGATCTAACAAAACTAGTGATTTCCAGACTTGGGTAATTTGGTTGGCAGAATGAACATCACACTGCTTTGAGAAACAACATATTATATTTCACTGAGTATGATTTCTGTGCATCAGCATCAGTGTCAGTGCTGGGTGCAAATGTCACACTTTAATGGTCATGCCAGTATTTGTAAAGATGTAATAAAATAAGCACTGGTATTTCTTGGTGCTTCAAAAGCCATAGCCCCTAATTAAATTCACACTGAAACCAGAATCTGTATTAATGTGTCATGATGTTTTATATGGCAATATTTTAACACAGTCCAAATGTCTTACTCCTACCAGAATGCTCGTGTTTTCTTGCTGTCTTCCTGCACCATGCTATATCGCAGTCAGAAATCCCACAAAAATCAGAGTTTGCTCTTAGTAAAGGCATTAGCAGGAGCAGTCATAATCTCTTTAACTTTGTCTTTTCCTGTTTAATGTGCTATCATTTTATGACAGCCTTTAAATATGGCTCTTTAATATCGGTAAAATTGCCTGGACATTTAGCAAGTGATAAAAGATCATGTAGGATTTTTGTTCATTTCTTTCTACTGGTGAATTAAGACTTTTTTAAAATGACAGAGAATGTAGCTATTTCTCACTCAGAGATTGTCATTTTTGCCAATTCATACTCTTGCAAGGTCATTTTATCTTAAAATGAAAAAGATTTCTGACTATCCCCAAAGTGCTACATGTCCTATTAGCACTTCATAATTGAGGTACAAATGCTGCGAAACAAGTTATTAGGCTGTTTTATAGCTGTTCAGGGTATTCCAGTGCAATACAGTCTCTGTGTTCTATTCATTCATTTTCAAAGGTTGAGCTGGATAACACTGTGACACAATGGTGCGCAGAGACTACACTACGCACACAGAATGAAGTATATTTATAGATCATAGGTTCATAGCTGTTTACTAGGCTAACTACCACAATGGTCTTTTTATGCCTAACCGTACATCCCAAATCTCTGACAAGTTGGTACCCTTGATTAGTGCAAGCATGGGTTTGGGAGATGAAACATTTACAAGCAGGGGCCTGAGATATAAACCATTTACAGGCCGCCTGTGTCCATTAGAGACATAGGTACCAAACTCGGGATGAATTTCCTGTTCCCCAACCAATTGTCCGAATTACACTTCTGCTTCACATGGAGTTGTCTGTAGGATGCATACCTGTTCCTCCAGCAGGTCCTATTTTTATCACAGATAAGGTTTAAGTCTTTAGAATGAATAATTCTGGTGCTGTTTGTTTTGCAGATATGCAGCAGGTCCATCAGAGCGGCGTCTGACAATGTGCATGCCATAGATCTCCCCTCAACAGCCTGTAGGAAGCAGAATACAGGGAGAGGGCATTCCTGTGGTCTACATAGGACATGTTACTTATGGCCTGTATTCTTTTAATGAGGAACCTATGTGGATGTTCTCATTTTTGGATATGCCTGGTTAGCTACATAACAAAGGGGGCATTGCATTCAATAACAGATCTGATGAATGCTGAATACAGTGGAACAATGACTTTCTTGGGCCTAGATGCCATAACTTTGTTTATAAGTTGCACAACATAGAAGGATTTCCTCACTACTGTAGATACATGATGGTCAAAGGCTAAATTACTGTCTATGTATGTCCCCAAGTCCCTGAGTACTGGGTCATCTCTTAGGGGTGTATTGTCAACATGATACATGCCGGGAGTGGATAACTTCCCAAAGGATACTATTATGCATTTCTTGGCATTTGATTTTAGTTTATGGCTCTGACACCAGTTATTTGCATGTGTCAATTCTTCCTGGAGAACCTTTGTGTCAGTGGGGGATTTAATGACAGCTCCTAATTTCCAATCATATGCAAATTTATTTAGCCAGAGGCCATTGACATTGCCCTTGATTTCTGAGAAGTAAATGCCAAAAAGGAGCAGTCCCAGGACCAATCCCTGAGAGACTCCACTTGTGACTGGCCTTTTGATAGAGCTAGACTCTACAATTCTAACTTCTTGGGTCCTGTCTGTGAGCCTCCTAGCTATTTATCCGGTAACATAAGGGGGTCTATATTACGAGATCGAAAAACCCATTATGCGTAAACCTAAACATCGACCCCTATACCGCGAACTGCAAAAATCCCAAATGCACTAAACCGTGAAAAATAAAATATCGAACTATCATAGTCGGCTAACCCCACCACCCGCTACATAGTACCTACCCAAACAAAATAAATAAACCACATACATACATTAACCAAACCTTACTTCTAACCTAAAGTAAAGCACCAAAACCCTACTTTAACCCTACGCTAAACCCCATATACACAATTAACTATGCACTATCCTTAACCCCTCCCCAACCCTAAGGTCCATAACTACAGCACACTTCCCCTACAGACATACACGCAAACAAAATAAATAATCCACATACATGCATTTAACAAAACCCTACTTCCAACACTACACTAAACCCTACATACACAACTATCTATGCACTATCCTTAACCCCTCCCTAACCCTAAGGTCTGTAACTACCGCACACTTCCCCTACAGACATACACCCAAACAAAATAAATAATACATATACATACACTTAAAAAAACCCTACATCTAACACTACACTAAATCTTACATACATTACCTATCTATGCACTTACCTTAACCAAAATCCTAACCCTAAAGTCCTATCTATCGCACACTTACCTTACGGAGCTCTACCGAAAATGGGCCAACCAAAACAAATCGACATTCTGGAATTCGCAGTTTTGGACATTCGAGGCTCCTGTACTTCATGCAATATGGGTCAACGTATTCGTATTCGCATAAATGGGTTTTCGATCTTGTAATAGGAACCTGACATAAGGGTTTGTACCTAACCTCTTCAGTTTGTCAACAATACCCAAGTGGGGTATTGTATCAAATGCATTGGCCATGTTAAGGTAGGCAGTGTTAACCACTTTACCTTCATTCATTGCTTTAGTGACCTTCTCAAAGAAGTCCAGTTGAGTAGGCATGATCTGCTCTTGATGAAACCAGACTGGGTTGGGTCCAGTGTCTGAAGGGTTTGTATGTCATTATGGGTGATTTCTATGACAAGTCTTTCCATGGCTTTGGATATGAGACTAGTTAGACTTAATGGTCTGTAGTTTCTAGTGTATGTACACAAGCCAACTTTGTGCTGGGGGATGACGGTTGCTGTTCTCCATTCATGAGGCACAAAGCCTGTTTAGAGGCTGCAGTTAAATAGCAATTACAAAGGGCTCGATAGTTTATGTTTCAAACTATTTAGAAGGCTTCCTGGGAAATTCTCTGGACCCATTGATGCAGTGTCAATGAACTTATAGAGAGCAGGAAGGACCTGTTCCCTAGTGATAGCAGGAGGAGTTATATTTGATGGCATTGCCTGAGGGAAGGTTGAGGGGGGAAGTGGGGTCAGGTTGGAGATAAATTTGTTGGCCAATAGGTTTGCTATATCTTTTGGTTCAGTATAGGTGGTTCCACTAATAATGAGCTCTGAACACAACTAAGTATATTGCCCTTGAGGTTGCAGACATAGCTAACGAATGCCTTATGGTTGTCCTTGGACTGGGAGGCCAAATTTACCTCAGATTTGACCTTGGTACACTTAATTTCTCCTTTGAGTTGTTTGGTTAATTTGATGACTGTGCTTTTATCCTGCTGGGTGCTGCACCTACTAGTCTGTGCCATGAATTTCTTCCTTCTGTTATATCACCTACTGATGCTGTGATTCCAGCAGGGTGCCTTGTTTTTTGAATTAGTTCTATTCTTGCTCGTTATAGGTACAGCTGCCTCTATGCAGCTATTAACATGCTTGTATAGGGTTTCTTTGAACTTTTCCACTTAGGCAGCAGTGTTCGTAGGGCGTATGGGGACTTGAAAATTTGCCAGGTTATAATTTAATAATGGGAAGTTAGCCTTAGAGTAGTTTCTGAATATTTCAGGGTTAGCTGGAGTTCATGGTTTTATTTTTACTTCATAAGAGACCATTTTGTGGTCTGACATAACTGGAGAAGATATTACACTATGGGGTGTGCAGAACTCTCCCATATTAGTGAGGATCAGATCCAGTATGGTTACACCTCTGGCTGGTGTATTTACACTCTGGTCCAGGGAGTCTGTGTTTACAAAATCCAGGAATTTCTGTGCCTGTACATTTGGTGTTGTATATCTTTCCCAGTTAAGAGAGGGGTAATTAAATTTCCCCATGAATATAGTATTGGGTTTGAATGGTGAACCTTTCCAGTAAGTTTAAATACATGTTATGGGTTTCCTGGGTCATAGTGGGGGACCTATAACTTGCATGGAAGTGGTATGGGATTTAACCTATGGTGATCTGAATGTGGAGAAGCTCAAGTACATTGACCTGTTTGACCAACTTTGAGGTATATTTGTTTTAGATTGAGACACCTCCACCTTTTGACCCTGCCTGTGCAGTAGCTGGTCTAAATGTGTGGTAGGCAGTATAACCTTACACTGTTGATGTGCTCTCCATGGTTTTAAACCATGTCTCAGTGACTGCATGGATGTCAGCATTCTCTAATGTGAGGAGAGCTTCTAGAGGGTGGAGGTTTGTCTTTATACTCCTTCTATTCAGCAGTAGCACCTTTAGATTTTCTTGGTTTTCATGTGCTATGTCTGCTGTACTTTCATTGTGGCATTGCCTAAAAAGTCACTATGGGGGATGACAATGTTTTAGCTAATATTTGAAAGCTTAGAGGGAAGAGATGCAGACCATCCTTGGCAAAGCATTGTGGTCTGTTGACCATCTCCTTCCATGATGAAAAATATTGCACCTGCTAAGAATGATACCATAAACTAAGCCAATCATTAAAGTCAGTCATTTTTTGTTTGTATTGTGGCATCATCCTTGAAGAAGGCAAAATGCTGCTCAGTGTTAGGCTCGTACCAGTCTAGGACACATACTCCAAGATCTCTGTGAAGTCTCTCTTCATGTGGTTTAGTGAGGTATGTCTCAGATCATTTACACCCACATGGACTTTGAATGAGTCACACTGGTATTTGTGGTCCAATGACATGCATAATTTGGCAGATTTTGTCTCCGGATAAGCAATTGCAATTGGCTTTGGCTTTCTCTTTACTCAGCCTGGTGAGAGGGACATACGTGTGTCTTGCAATGATGTTTTCAATGACCAGAATGTTGGATTGTGTGTTGGCTTTCCTTATTGGCTTAGAAGTAGAGGCTCCATGAGGTGTGGCTCTATGTGTTGATGTGGGTGTTGATTTAAAAGAGTGCGTTTGCAGCTGCTGAGAGTATCTGTTATGCATACTTTGTTTAAGAGGTGTTTGGGGTTTAGGAAGGTCACATTTGAGTGCCTCAGCATATGTGGTTATATGTGTCTACTTTGAATTGTGTACGATGGGTGTAGTGTGTTTACTACTGACAGCATGATTTTCATTAGGAGTGCTTTTATGTGAGGGATTTTCCTCCAGTGACATTCTCTCACATACTGTAACAGTTTGTTTGAGAATTAACTGGTTGTCAGTACACATGAGGTATGTCTCAGATCATTTACACCCACATGGACTTTGACTGAGTCACACTGGTATTTGTGGTCCAATGATGAAAGAAGCACCATTATTTGCACTGCTTCTTCTCAAACCGAACTCCAGATTCGAACTCAATCAGCCTTCTCAACTGTTGAACAGTGGTTCTCCAATCGCTGTCTACTCCTTAACCCTAAGAAAACTAAATTATTACTCTTTTCACCTACGCGTAAATCGACTTTGTGAAACTTCTGTATTACAGCAACTGACAACACCATTATTTCTCCTGATTCCACAACTAAACTTCTCGGTGTTATTATCGATAATAATCTTAACTATGATTGTCAAATCAACAGTACAATAAAAGCAGTTAATAAAAAAATAGGATCCCTGTACAGGATAAAGCCCTTCCTCACACCTGAAGCTAGGACAACCTTAGCCCAAACACACCTTATCTCTACCCTTCTGTATGCTTCCCCTATTTACACTAATCTATCTAAAAGTAACCTTAAGAAACTTACTACATCTTACCATAATATTGCCAGATTTGCCACCTCATCCCAGTTCAGAACCCACCACTGTCTAAACCTAAAACAAGTACACTGGCTGGAACTCCCTAACAAGCTCATTTTTCAACAACTTTTAATAGCACACAAAATCCTATACCAACCTTCTAAAACACCAGCTCTTTGTAACCTCTTGACTCCCTATATTAACCTGAAACAACTACGTTCCTCTGATAAACTACTTGTTAATATTACCAAAACTATTAATTCTGCAGGCAACTGCCTTTTTTCTAACTCAGTAGGTAAAATATGGAATAATCTTCCATCTGACATCTCCTCTTTGTCCACTCTTCCACTCTTTAAGAAACAACTATTAAGACATCTTAATAATTTCTGGCTTTGCTCTTGTACCAACCCAGACTAACCTGTTTGCACCTTACTCTATCATAAACCTTCCTTAACCACTTGGACACCCCCATCTACCTCAACTCTTCAATTGACAAACTACCCCTTTTCTTTGTAAATATTACTTTATTCACTTTAATATTTCCTACCTTCCTTTTTGTATTGCTAGTAGTTAACCTCTAACTTAATCTCTTTCTAATTTAGCTTTTTTTAGTTAGTTATGATCTATAATATATGTGATTACATTTTATTTTTCCCATTGCATAACACATTTGTACTATGCATTATTTGTATTTATAAAATTGTTTTTACCTCTGGAGCTTTTCTCCCTGGGCCTCACTTTCTAATTTAGCTTTTTTTAGTTAGGTAAGATCTATAACATATGTGATTACATTTTATTTTTCCCATTGCATAACACATTTGTACTATGTATTATTTGTATTTGTAAAATTGTTTTTACCTCTGGAGCTTTTCTCCCCGGGCCTCCACTGAAAATGGACATAAATCCAGCTGGACTAGCCCGGTCAACAAATGTAAAATAAATAAATAAATAAAATGAGGCAATTTCTGCTTTGCCTCAGGATGCCCAGATCCACCAAGCTGATAACAGAGATAGAAGGAAAGCACCTATCCATGGCAGCAGACCCCTTTTTAATGATTAGATGGTTGGAGTGAGAATATAAGGTAATGTCAAGAGTATCCAGTTTGCAACTCTGGAGACAGAGCGTCTGACTCTAAACTAGTTGTCCTGTTTGTAACTAGGTATTGATGGAATTACAATGGCGCTTTTACAGGAAAAATGTCAACTCAAGGTGTCTGCATCTATACAGGGCACTGTCAAACACTTGAGTGGAAACTAATAAGTATACCCTTATGATTTATGGATGAAGTATTTCAACAGATATTCTGAAGTTAGGTTAGACAGCAGAATTTCAAGCAATACTTACTGAAAAGAATTAATTAGCTTGTTAAGAATGATGAAAAGAGGAGAGTCGCCTGAATGGCTACTGCCTGGCTACTACTAATGCTGGTCTCACTACAGCTTCACACTGCTGGGATACAATGCTCCTTTGCTTCTTCTCTCACTAGAAGCAAAATATTAGCACTGATCCCAAGATCTGAAGCAGGCCACAGGCTCTTTGGTGATCAACAGTCTTTTCCCAGATGATGCAAGGGTCTGTATACTTGTTGTACCCTTTTCCTTGTAGATGCCTTGAACAGCAACTAGACCAGTCAGGAAGGTCAATCACATACACTCACTGCCCAATCAGAAACAGTCATAAGTCAATGTTCTCTGCTCCCTCTCTCACCAGGAGCAAAATAATCACAAATTCCAAGCTGACACATATGAAGCAGCTATTACACTATCAATTCCTCAAAAGTCTCCAAGAAATAATGTCCTTATACAAGAAGAAAAACAGAAGCACTAATCTCAAGATAACTACTGAGAGGCAGAATGTGGTATTGGCGGTCTTGGAGTTGATGTTGCAGATTTTAAAGGTAAAATGGAAAAAACGGGTTAATATCCTAAGAGCAGCAGTATGCATTAAGCAGTAAGATAAGAAATAGGGGGTGACTTAAGCTTTAGCTTTCTAAGTGGAGAGCCACTAATTTTAAAAGAGCAGGATAGACTGGAAGGGGGTGAGCACTTTGTATTCTGGCTCTAAGGAATACAGTGGGATGGCCACTAAATTTAAATAACTGAAGGGGAGTGATTTCACAAAATGATAATGTTGTGCTTACTCACACTACCCAATAAAAGAGAAGAGGAAGGGAGATATGTGGTAAAATTAACATACGGGGAAAGCAGCTAGAAACACAGTTGAGTTTAAAAACACAACAGCACCAGAGTTTCTAGAGTGAGAAAAAAAACTTAATTTCTGTGTGACTCACAAGAGACACAGCTGTTGTCTCTTTCTTAGTTTAAATATCCAATTAAAACAGAATACGAGTAAAACATAGTAAAAAGAAAGTAAATCACAATATGCAAAATAGAAGAAGGCAATGAAGCAATATAAAATACAAGAAAGAAAAAACTAAATAACCTTTCCCTCACAGCAAGTTGCTGCAGAGTCTAGATGAGCTTTTCCAGTAAAGCTTTGAAATGTTTTACTTTGTCCCTTAAATAGAATATATAGTTCCTAGTTCTTCCTTCAGTTTGCAGACAATTAGCCTTAACTGATGTGTTCTAATTTCTGTATGACTCTCAAGAGATACAGCTGTGGTCGTTTTCCAAGTTTAAACATACAATTAAAAAAAACATACAAGTAAAACACAGTGTAAAGAAACTTAATCATAGTATACATAAAAATATAAATAAAAAAAAGATTTTTTTAAAAAAATAATGCGTTTTCTTAAGTTGCTCTAAAAAGTAAAAAATAAGGAAGAGTGAAAACTTTGGAAAAGAAACAAAGACAGGCTGATTTCAGAAAAGCATTTGAGGTCGGTTTTGCTGATTACTGCTACTTCTAGTAACTCATTAAAGCAATGAGCAAAACCAACCTGGAATCTTCTTCTTCTTACAGCTTTTCCCATGCTATTCTAAAATAAGCCTGTCTGTATTTCTTTTCCAAAGTTTTCACTCTTCTTCCTTATTTTTTATTTGTGGGCTTTGCCCACAATGTAAATATATTTTAGAGAAAGATTTAGTGGTAATTAATAAGTTTAGATTAAAATCTAGCGGTCATTGCACCTGTATTTCTAGGGTTCCTATTAGAAAAGCGAAGACACTTTATTTCAAATGCATCTTGATCGAACATAAAAGACTGAAACAGCAAAATATCGAAGCAGCATGTAAGCAAATTCTTTCCCTGGGAAATAATTTGCTTTGGCCGCTTCGATATGTTGCCGTGTTTGGCACTGTAGTGCTGTCTCGGAGTTGATATATTTAAGTAGGGGGTGTGGAGGGTGAAGCCCTCCACTTAATGTAATGTTATAAAGTGTTTTCTTTTTTTTTTTGTTGTTGGAACAGAAATCACTGTTCTGACAGTTCGATATTGTAAGCTTTTGCTTACATAGGGTTGATTAATCACCGTTCACTTTTTAAGCGTTCAGTGATGTAATATAGACCCTATTTCTATAGGAGTGATATATATGTGGCTTTGTGCAAAACAGCTCAGAGACCATATATACGAGCATAATATGGATGTTAAGAACAAAGAAAAAATAGTGCTTTATTTAAACACACTACACAATTTCTAACACATTGTTTTTGTGTGTGTTGGATATGGTACATAAAAACTTAAGGGGAGGTCCCTGGGAAGATTTAATTAAAGTGAGAGAATTGAAGTGGCAAATTAAACTCAATGCCCTTATAGCACCAGGATAAAATGAACATCTATCTGTTTCTAGTATTTTAAAACTTCATTCTTATAAAGTTTGATTGATATTTATTTATTTATATGCACAAAAGCACGCACACACACCACACACACAAACACACACACACACACACACACATATATATATATATATATATATATATATATATATATATATCTTAGATGCTGAGATTGATTTAGTATTTAAATGTATTTCAATGTGTTTTTCAAGGTTTATTATTGGACGGGAAACAAATGCTGGGGAATTTTTTATTTGATCGGTTATTATTTGATTGTTTTTTATTTAACATATAACTGAATGAGAGGCTTATTTAATACATAGATTCTGATGAAGTATTTTGTTAAAAGCAAGATGAGAGCACTCAATCATTTTATATCTTTCTACAGTAAACCTTACAGTTTGGTTGATGTACTTTGTCTGGTCGTGGCTCCTTTCAGTTTTCTAGGTGCTACATTGGTGTTTCAGTTTTAGATATTATTTTTGCCTTTTCATCCATTTCACATCTAAATTGTTGTCTCTTGCTCCTTGCTTGCTTGAACTCCATGATTCCAAAATTCATTTAAAAGTGTTATAAGTCCTATCAGTAGTTCTCACATTAATTATTTTGGAACTTCAGAAAGGGACACATGAAGGTCTCTTAGCTTTAACCCCTTTTAATTTTAGGAAACCATTGAAAAACCTATGGTTTGAAGGAAGAGTAATAGCCTACTGACTGCTTTAATTCCTTAATTCCCTGAAGTATGTGTATCAATGGGATTATTTTTGCCTGCATCTTCCCTCATATATTTCTTCATTATGTTTGTTCTTTTGTTTTTCTAATATAAGTTTTGTCCTGTTTTGCCATGGGAGAAATGCAGTCTGTTTCATCAGCCTGGTAACAAAAGACAGGAGAATGATTCCTGGATAGTATTCCAGTCTATCACAAGACACATTCACACAGAGATATGTATACACACACACACACACACACACACACACACACACACACACACACACACACACACACACACACACACACACATGCACACACATATGCTTACACATACCTTTGGATTGTTTGGAGGATTATCAGTTCACCAATCTTTACGAGTTTAAATGGGAGGAAATTATATGCAAATACCTACATGGAAACAGAAAGGACACATGAAGTATGCTTAGATGGTACACCAGCCGAAAAATCAACTGGAGAACAGAGTAGTGTAATGTAACAATAACTTAACCAGTAAGCCATTGTGATGTTTGCAGATTAGAAATAATAATTCAGTATCTCAGTTGTTCCATGCTCCCATCTTTATTTAAACACCAGAAAGGTGTAAAAGACTGGAAGTAAAACTCACAGACTTGAAAAACAAGTCCACAGGAACCAAAGATCAGAGCCATGTATACTGCACGGGATGATAAAGCAAATGTGCTGGCCAACAATTTTACCAGCCTCCCCAGACATCCCTCAGGAAATCTTATCAATCATAACTCCCGCAGTTATCACTTCTGAATAGGTCCTCAATGCACTCTCCAAGGCGAGAACAATACATCCATAAGTCCCAATAACATCCCACATTGCCCCCTTAATAGCACAAAACACAGCTCATCAGAACCACTAGAATCACTATTTAACTGTAGCATCCAGACTGGTTTCATGCAAGGTGAATGGAGAACTGCAACCGACTAATTAAGTCTAACTAGCCTCATATACAAAGCAATGCAAAAAATTATCACAAAAATGATAAACAATGAAATTACAAACCTTCAGACACTAGATCCAGTCTATTTTGGTTTTGTCAAAGGTAGAGCATGCCTACTCAACCTAGTGGGCATCTTCAAGAAAGTCATTAAAGCAATGGACGAAGACAAAATGATTCATACTGCTTACCCTGATCTGATAAAGGATCCAACAAAATGTCTCACTCAGGCATTGCAGACAAATTCTTGAAATTAGGTATAAAACCCTTCGTAGCCTGATGGATAGTCAGCTACGAAGTCTACCTCCACAAAAAGGCCAGTCACTAGTGAAGTCCCTACAGGCTCTGTTCTGGGACTTCTCCTATTTGGGATATACTTCTTTAAAGTCAAGGCCAACATCATGGTTCTCTGGCTGAGCATGTTTGCAAATAATTGCAAACTAGATGCAGACATTGAATCACCCAAATACACAAATACCTTCAAGAAGGCCAGACACAGATCAATTACCGATATCAGAGCCATGTTCTAAAACTTAATGCCAAGAAATGCATTATATTATCCTTTGGGAAGATGGATACCGATGGAAACTACCACATTGATAATCAAAGCATAACAGTAGATCCATTGAGAAGAGATTTGGGAATGCATATAAAAAGTAACCTAGCCTGGCATCAGGGTCCACTGTTACTCGGTACCAGGCCCTCATCAGTCCAGTCACTGAGTGCAATGTCCCTTCAGTATGTGCCTGGCGATACTTATGCAACAACTGGAGCATCTGCAGATGTTCCTAACTAAAAAGATACAGGGCACAAACAACATATCCTATACAGACCCCTTCAAAGCCCTATTCCTGTAATGGGTCTCCTAGAGACCGCTGAGAGACGATTTATGCCTGACCTTCAAAGCTTCCACTGATCATGCTCTGATGTACCTGTCATAAATCTGCAAAACAAATAGCATCAGAATTACTCAGTCTAGGGGCTTAAATTTTATCAGCAACATAAATAGGATGTCCTGGAGGGGCAGGTATGTGTCTCAGAGACTACCCCCTTCTCTGGAACAAGATTCCCATCCATGTGATGCAGAGTTCTTTCCTAATCTAATTCAAGCATTACTTGGAGCAGTGGATGGAGAATCAGAAATTTACCCCTGGTCTCTATTAGACAATGACAACCTGTAAATGCTTGGACAGACCTACAATTACTCCCTAAAATAACCCTAGGGTACCGGAACTTTTCAGATACTTTTGGGAAGCATATTTAAAAGGTCCCCCTGGGGTTGTCAGCTTAGTAATCACCTATTAATCTATGAAACAAAAATAATTCTGAGACGTTTGTTTTTATATCAAGATCAATGGGTGTTCATGAAGGGAAGGTCCTATTATCTAACCTTGGTAGCATTCTTTAAAAAAGTAGTCGGTGTAGTGAATGAACATCTGGAATTTTGTGAGATATATTTGAGTCTAGCCAAAGCATTTCTCATTTCCAAAAGTGGGATTACTGGATCTGCTAAAAGAAAGAAAGAAAACATAAACTGTTATTTGCACTACCTTCTAGAATGAGCCCATGAAAGCTGTTAGGACATATGAAGTGTCTGCATTGATTATTGAGTATTCTAATGCTACACTGTATAAACATGAAGAAATTTATTTGCAGAACTATGCTTGTGTTCACAGTTTCTTTGCTTAGGATAGATGTATAATTACCAGGAAAAAATGGTCCTGCTGCTACAAATTCTATCACTGGAAGGTCGTTTAGCAGAAAAGTAGAAGATGCAGATCTGGACATTTTTTTCTTCACTGTTAATGGAATAAAGAAGAAGGCGGAAAGAAACTTTCTGCAGCATTTCTACATGCCATTGGTGAAGAGCATTGAATGTATTTAATATTTTTGCCTCTCAAGATGAGAAGAAAAATAAAATATCAGTTAAGATATTAGCTAGAACTTTCAAGATGAAATTCCAGGTTGTTGCATCAAAACTGCTCCTCCTAATGAAAAAATATCACTGCACCGGTCCTGATATGCATTCCAGACCCCCATATGTGACATAAAACTGGACACCACTTATTATCGGTCAGACATCTAGTTGTACCTCACAAATCCACAATAGCCAGAGGATATAATAAACATTTTTTTGAAAGCCAAATATAAAATTGATGACTACATACTCAAAATGAAAACTGTCACAAGGGTCACAGCATCCTTGCTACATTAATAATGTAACTTTGATTAAAATATATCCCCAGTAATTCCAGAGGTATTTGGGTAGCTCAACTAATATTAAAGGCAACACCAAGATTATCATTAAAAGTTATTGTTTCACTCTGTGCAACACTGGGTTAGTAATTATAAGTAAGGAAGACTATATTAATAGAATGAATGGTGTGTTACTGGGGGAGGAGTATTCCCAAAATCCGATAATGAAATTAAACTCGCTTATGGAAAGATAGACATGGTATGATTTAATTTACTGATTGAAGGGTTAATTAATCAAAATTAATACATTTATTTGGAAAATAATGAGTTAGTGATAGCTGGAATACTTGGGATCCCTAAACTACACAAAAACATAACAGACCCACCCTTGAAACAATCATTGATTCTAATTGATCCAAAACAGATTATATTTCTAAATTCATAGATGTGGTGGTCAAAGAATCTGTGGAAAAGGGGTCACAAATTTGTAAAGGTTTTTGTCAGTTCTTAAAAAAGTTACATTAATTAAAATATAATGATAATTGTTTTTTGGTACCTTGTATGCCAACAACTTGTATTCTATAATATCACATAGGATTGATTTAGATTGGTTTGAAGAAACACTACTGGAAATTGAGATCTTAGACTCAGATAGAGTTAAATTAGTGTCTATCCTTATGAATTTGGTATTATCCAAAGCTTGATTTCTTACAACATTCTTAAAAATGTGCTGAAGGTGCATGCTGTCATGTGACAACAAAGTATTCACATGGCATGGTTTCTTGTATTGTTTTGTGTACAGCCTGTTGGTGTCATCCCTCAATATTGCTACATTAAGGAAGTTGATTTCATCTATAGAATTCATGGAATTGAATTTTCAAAATATGGTACTACTATTAACATAACACACAAATTCAGATAACTGTTGCTTGGTTCCATTCCATAAAATAAAAGGGGGTCGTCCAGAAATCTTCTACAAAATGAAATATATTTACTATAAGGACCTTTTAACAAATATTCATCTTCCCAAACCACCATAACAGCACTAGCATATCTATTGGCACACGAGGTGCCCATAGCTACGCCATTCCTCTGCCAGTAAAAGGTTTTTCCAAATACAGAAACATTACAGCATAGGACAATTTGGTCACATGACAGCATGCACCTTCAGCACATTTTTAAGAATGTTGTAAGAAATCAAGCTTTTAGAGCTTCTAGGCTCAATGGAAGGGAAGCAGACTTTATAGATTGCACTGACAATGTTATTAAAAATGTAATAGAGAGAGGTTATGATGAGAAGGTGGTAAGGAATAATGTACAGGAAGTGGCCAAACATAGAGACTCAACAGCAAAACCTTATTTCTCAGGCAGAAGTGCTTCTAGTAACATTAAAAATACTAATACTATAAGGAAATTTAAGATGCCCCTATACTACTCATCTTATGTATTTAAATATATGGGCATAGTAAAGAAAAGAATTGGGGTATTTTAACCTCAGGCAAAGACATTAGTAATGTTACTGACCATGAACCTAGGTTTCTGTTTAAAAATGAGCTGTCCCTTAAAAGGAAGCTATGTTTTCCAAGGAATTAATTTAAAGCTTTTGAGTATGAAGGTTTAACTATGTGTGGACGGTGTAATTATTGTAGCTACTTGAAAACTAGTAATAAATTTATGCATCTAGATGAAAAAAGGGGATACACTTTTAAAATTTCTGCTACATGTAATATTAAACATGTGGTATATCTTGCACATTGCTTGAAATGTTTTAAATTCTTTTTGGGAAAACTGATAGGGCACTTAAAGAGCAAATCAGAGAACATTTATATCATATTAATAGAAGGGATAAAGTTAGTGCACTTTCTAAGCATGTCAGTGACGATGATGGACATATTTTTAAGTTTATTGTGATAGGAAGGGTTAATGAGAATGTCAGAGGTGGTGATGTCCACTATAAAACTGAGGCCTTATAAGCCAAATGGATTGTTAGACTGAAAGCAGACCGTGGGCATGGTTTAAATGACCATATACCTCTGAAGCCTATTTTAAAGAAGAGACCACTTTTTTGATGAAAAAGTTTTTCATATGTGTTTACATTTTAAATATTAGTTTTTAATATATGCATTTTTTAATATATATAAATTTTAATACTTTTAATAAAGTCTCGTGCATTTTCAATACATTATTATGTATGCTTTTATATTTGTACCACTTTTTTAAGGAAATGTGTTTATGTGGCTTTAAGTAAAAATATCATGTGACCAGTCACTGGCTGTTTTGCAGCACTTCTAGAGTATAAAATGATGCTTAAATGAAACATTGTTACACCTAACGAAGTGGGGTATACACCTATGAAAGTGCTAGTGTTGTTTTGTGTTTGGATGTCATCTGTTCTGGAATAAACTACTTTGATATACTGGAATTTGTAGCCTGCTCCTGGTCCTTTTTTGGTTTGTTTACATTTGGATTATATTTGTTTTCTGGGCCTGGAGACCTGCATTTGGTGGTAGCTATTTTTCTGATTCTCATATTTATTTTATGGACAGACACTGAAGATAAATTAATTTTTCTTTCTTGGAACATACAATTTTTAAAATTCACTATTTGGTATGATCAAAATAAAATAAATTTCTTGGATATAGAGATAACTAAAGACAGAGAAAGGAAAGGTATCTGTCAAGTACTTATAGAAAATCAACTTTTTCGAATAATCATCTGCATTATACCAGCTGGCATCCAGGACACCAGAAGAAAGTGGTAGTCAAGGGCCAGCTGGTTAGAGCAGCATGGATGGTGATGGAGGGTAGGATGTTTGTGAAGGAAAGTGATAATATTATAAATATGTTTTTTAATAGAGGTTATCCAGTTAAGTTTGTGATTAATATTAAAAAAGAGGTAATGATGAAAATGTCTCAGGGATTGTACTGTCCGTTGTTAGGTAGTGAAATAGATAGGAATGGTAACAGGCTGGTCAAACCCCACACTGCGTGTGAAATATGGGGAAAGATAATCATAATAATGGCAGTAAAAATTAAGGTGGGTACAGCAAAGAGGCTAAAGCATTTATCTCTACATTCACTTTGGATACTTATGGTAGAGTGAATATTTTAAGAAAGAATTGGGCAATATTTTCTGTGGATAGTCATATGTTGGGGTTTGATGGGAGATTAACCTATGATAGTGTATAGGAAGGATAGGTCTATTAAAAGTTTGTTAGAAAAACCTAAAAAGTTAATCTCAAACAGACCGAGTGGGATGATCAAGTGTGGAAAATGCTCCCAATGCCCCTTTATTCTTACAAAGGATAGTATTATGATAAGGGACAAGGTATATAATGTAACAGGCCATTTTTCATGTGATTCTAAAAGACTGATGTATACAGCTTGTTGTCAGTTATGTCCTGTCTTCTACGTGGGTAAGACTTGTAGAAAAGTGAAAGAAAGAATATATGAACATCAGATGGACATTAAAAAACAAAGGGATACAAATGCTTTGTTTAAGCACATAAAAGAATATCCTGCATGTTTTTAAGCTTATTGTCTTGCAACATGTTGGTAAAGATCAGTGAGGTGTCATCACAGAACATTTAAATTTGTGGAACTGAAATAGCAACTTATTTTGAATGCTATGAACTATGCTGAATTAAGCAAATGTTGCTCTATAAGTTCTGTGTTGAAACTGAAACAACTAGAAGTGTGATAGTATCATAATTTTTTTCACATATATAGTGTAACATAACATTTTTTAAAGAAGGTATTATACTCCTGGTCATACATTGTTTTTAAAGTTTTTAAATATGACTTTTTGTATTTACAATTAAGCTTGTTTAGCAGCTGGTAAGTGTGTTATTTTAAGTAATTGTTAATTAATCTACTGTGACTCAATTTGGGGAAGTTGATTTGATAGGAAGAGTATTTAAACAAGTGGATGTGATGTTTAGTTAGTTCTGAGGAAGTCTTGGTAAATCAGACAAAAGCTCTTAACTCTGTAATAGATTTGTGAATTTAATTTGTTTTTTCTTCATTAAAGTGGATTTCAAGTGCTGGATTTAATATTGCTGGCTGACTGGATTGATTTAAACATTGTTGCTATCTTATACAGAACTTATGTGTTATTAGTCTGGTGTGTCCATTCCAATTTTTTTTTTTTAAATGTTAAACGTTTGTCTGGGATTGTCTGAGTTCTGGTGCTGGGCATTAATTTATATTCAGCAGTTTGTAGACCCAGGTGCAAATAAATAAGCCTGTGAAGACTAGATAAATACTGACTTGCCATCTATACAATGATATTCCCTACTTGGTACTACACTGGTGAAACTTCATGTTTTGCTTGTAGGAATGTATAGACTTTTAGTGTTATACAAGGCTCAGCTATTAAAGGGAGGTATCGCTATGGATATGCAGGATGTATTCTCTTAACTACAGTCCTTCTGTCTTTAGGGGTGAGACATCCATTGATTTAAGAATAAATCTGCCATTGCATTTCCTTATACAATCATTCTGTGTGGTGAGGAAGTATTTTAAGAGAGGGGCTTTACCACACTGTAGCCTAATGCCATTATATCCATAATGTTATTATTCTATTCTTCAGGGATAGTCTTTATTTCTCAGATTACTGCATCTCACAGAGAGCCATTTTTTCATGTTCAGTCATGTGGAAGTGTAATCAAACTCTGGAGACCTCCTACCTAAGTCATCTGTGTAGAGGATTGTTGAGAGACAGCATCATGTTCATACTTAAATGAGTGACAGAAAGGATGGAATGGAGAAGCTGCACCAAATCTTGCAAAACATATTATTTTGTTTGTAAGAAAAGCAAATGATAAAAAGTATCAGTTTGTAGTTCATCAAGAAAATAATATTCCCAGTTTTCAGGCCTATCAGCAAAATCACGTTGCATTATCAGATCTAACAGAAAATGGCAGCCCACTTTTTAAAAATTATTATCAAGTCTAAGAATATGACTCCCTGTAAGAGTCCTTTACCCACACTGTCCAATATATAATGAGATCTTACCTAGATGTCAAGATATGGTGTCATATGCTAAAACCCTACCAATCTGTGGCTAGAGGGTCACGTTTTGCTTGATCATTTTTTGTTAGTTTTTAAAAAGCATCTCAAAGATTTTTGTTGAATGGAATAGTATCATAAAACTATTTAGAATGGAAAATAGGATCCCCACACTTTGGATCCAGAATGGCAATGAACCTTTTCCATTCAGGTGGGACCACAATTTGCTTAGGAGAATTTGAAGATGTCCGACAAGAAAAGAAAAAAATGGCTTCCATGAATCAAGTGCATAATGGCCTTTACATGAACTTAGTTTTGGACCATTTTTGTATGAGTAGCAGAACTTGGGTATGGGAGAGTTATTTGAAAGACAAGATAGTTGCAAGTACCTGTCAACAGTTATACAAACGTCCATTTGCTATGATCAGAGAATTTGAATTTAAAGTAATTTTTTGAAGGTTTTGCTAGTCTGAAATCTCCCCAATGAACAGATGTTGGCATACCTCAGTAATGAACTATAAGGATTTTTTTTTCTTTGTCCTATCAGCCTGGCAGTTAACCATATTCCACAATTAATTTGGTTTCCTAGAAGTATTATGATATCAAGTATTAATACAATTGCATTTCCCTGCGTTAATTTTCCAAACAAAAGGACCTTTCTTGAAAAAAAATCCAGTGAACCTTTAATTCCTTTCCCTCTTTAACCACTTACAATTCTAAAAATCAATTTGCAATGTACTTTACCCTCTAAAGATTGAGTTCTGTTTGGTATAGTCGAAGTCCTGTTGGAGGATGGTCTCCTTATGCGATGATAGATTATAAAGACAATTGACAAAGCATGAAGCTCATATTTATAGTAAGACAGTAATTTCTGACAGACAAAGAAAGGGCTGAAGGTAATTTATATTATTTCATCCCTGGGTAATTCTGTTCTTTAGACAACTGAATCTACTAAAAGTTCTTGCCTTGATAAGTTTGGGCAGCACTCATATTTTTCTACTAAATTAGTTGTCTCTATCCAAAAGCAAGGCTTTGCTAGATCTTCAGGCATTTACCGTTAATCACAATGAGATATATATTTATGTATAAAACTCCTTAAAGCACTAGTCGTCATTTAATTTTGTCAGTGTTTTTATTCCTACCAACAACTGCTAACTTCTGTCATCTCACAGGATCATAAGGCAGCTGTTCCCATTATATTTTATTGTGCATTCTCTTTACACTGAAATGTCATGGGAAAGAAGCAAACATGCTAGGCTCCTGTGGTGAATCCATTTCAGAAGGAGGAACGGGATTCTACTGAACTGCCTTCTAGATGTATGCATCACACCCCTCCATAAGTACCACATTGTCTTGTCAGAGAATGTAGAAGCTCTGAGAAATGAATGAATGAATTAATTTATTTATTTACTGATATTACTTTTAAAGTCTGACTGGGTAAGTGACCAGTTTCAGTGAAGGATGGGGAAAAAGCTCCAAAATAATATAAAAAACATAAGAACAATAATCTTACAATCTTCAAAAGTAACATGATAAAAAAATTTAACAATCTGCAGTTTAAACAATTATACAAAATTAAACTTAACATGAAAACATTGGTTATGAAAGATACAACTAATATGACAATGATTTAATATTTAGAGAAATTTTAGCCAGTTTAGAGACATTAAAGGTAAATTACTATAATACAAACAAGAATTGTGATATGAAGTGGGAGAAAATAAACAGGGTTATGGCATTTTTAGACAGAGCGTTGGGGGAGAAAAAGTGATTGAAGTAAGGGAATGCATGAAGCAGGGGGAGTAAGAAGTTATAAGGTATGAATACGCACTTCTTCATATTTAGGGATATATTTCATTGTGTGGTTCATAGGGTGCTCATAGTTCATAGGTAAGTACTAGGCTAGCTGCACTTGTAGGCCTTTCTAAACCAAGCCTATTTCCCTTCCAAGGTGAGAAACAGATGTTCTACCTTGTATCTGTCAGGTAAACATCTTAACCAGTACACCAACCCTTCATCAAGATCAGATCCAGATTTTGTCTAGGAAGTCTTTCAGAATAGTTTTAAAGGGATGTAGGGAGGGAGGGTATTGGAATGATGGATACAGGTAAGGAGCTGCAGGCCTTAGCAACATGGTATGACAACAGACTATGGCCAGCAGATTTGATAGGTTTGTAGACAGAAAAAAGGTTTTGGTCATTGGATCTTAATGACGAAGTGATAACATAATTGTATAGAATGGTATTTAGTACTTGACAAGCAGATGGATGCTGGATAATATTATAGGTTGTGAGAAGGTGTGTATATGTTTATTGGTGGGGTATTTTAGTGCTATATAGTGGAAGATTCTGAAAGGACTATTTGCTGCAAATGTAACCACTTTATTATAGCATTGTTTAAGTTTTGCTTTTTGTGATGCCTGGAGGTTAGTAAGGATGGGAGCACCATACAGTAGTGAGGGCAGGAGGTAAGCAGTGGCAAGTGTAATTTTTGTTGCACTGGTGTGAAAGTTTCTGGCTCTTAAAAGCATCCCTAGTTTTTGGTGAGTTCTTTTATTTAATTTTGTCTATGCAAGTCAATTTTAAGGTTATCATTGCTAAAAATATACTATGAGAATTGACTTCAATGGTAGCATTATTAAGAGAGATGATTTTAAAGATTGTTTTTCCAGGAAAGAAGGATTTCAATGGGAAAAAATAGTATTTTTTTTTTTGGGGGGGGGGGGGTTTAAGCATGAGTTGTGAGTCATATTTCAGTAATGTTAAAGCTTCTTGAGCATTTTTTGAGATGTGCCAGGTTGTCTGATATGCATGTGAGCATGGAGTCATCTAAATATTGTATTAGGAAGGCCCGTTGTGTGGATGTGTAGAGAATGTCAGTCAGAATGTTAAAGATGAGGGGACTATGGTTAGACCCTTGTTTACACCAGTGGTGACTGGGAGGTAAAAAGATAGGCTGGAGCACCATTTTATTACTGATGCCTATTAGACGAGTAGCTTTTAAACCGCAGAAAGGTGGGCTGAGATAGACCTAGTGAGGATATTTGAAGTAGAAGTTTGCTGTGACAAACTGCATTGAAGGCTTTAGACAAGTGTAGAAATAAGGAGACTAGATTGCCATTATCTCTAGCTTTAGTCACAATATCTATAAATGTTAGAAGTGCAGTGCTAGTACTATGAGAGGGATGGAAGCCATGTTGTATGGGGACAGGATTTCTTCCTGCACCAGATAGTTTAGCAATTGTTTCTGAATACATTTTTCAAGTAATTTAGAGAAGTAGGATAAAATTGCTATTGGTCTAAAGTTAGTGATGTGTGTTGAATTTCCTCCTTTGTCTAGAAGTATAATGTGTTTTTTTTTTCAGAGAGAGAGAGAGAGGGAACCTGGAATTCCTGGATTGATGTATTTATAAGGATCAAGACAGGACAGGCAATGCTATTGGTTGCTGTTTAAAGGTACTCGCTTAGAAGGTCATCGGCTGAAGTAGTATATGGTTTAAGTTTGTTTAAGGAATAATTTTATATAGCATGTGAGCACAGATTTAAAAGTGAAAGTGGATGTGGTGACGTGGCTGTTGGGCAGAGTTAGCATTAAATGTTGTGAAATCCTTAGAGACACTATACTATCCTATTGAAATGAGTTGAATTCCATTGTAGTTTCAAGTGATGAATTATTGGGAGAGGGGTCAGGGTTGAATTTTTGGATGGGATGTAAAATTCCTTTAATGAATTTCTTAGGGTTGTGTTTACTATTGTTCTGAAAGTTGTTATAGCATATTTTTGTCTTTGTTTATTTGATTTTTAATATGGTTGAGGAACATTCTGATTTTTTTTCAAGATACCATAGTGTTATATATTTTTTGTCATCCTTTCTATGCTTTATCTCTATCCTGTGTTAGCATTTTTCTCTTTTTGGATGGCCAAATTGTATTATTTGATTTTATTCTCTTCTTTCTAGGGGTACAAGGCTATTTAGGATATTTAGGAAAGTTGCATTGAATTAACTTACAGTGTCATCTAAAGGGAGAATTTTTACGATGTTCCAGTTAATAGATGATGGGTTATTAATGTATATTTCTGGATTAAACTTGGACAGGTTGAGTATTTTTATAAGCATGCTGTTTGAGAGGATATATGAAATGAGTGGTTGTACAGATTTGGAGATGGTCACAAAGAGAGTATCACATTGTACTGGTGGAGATGAATTTGCTGGGGTTTGATACTAGAATCCATTCTAATAAAGAAGTTCATATCTTGCTGTAATGTGTGCGACTGTTGATTAGTTTTGTGAAACCATATACGTTCATGCCTGATGTAGGGGATTTAGAGGTTATGTCCAACCAATTCATATTAATATCACCTAGTAGTATTTTTTTATTGTTGAATTGTTGTGGATACCCAATGTAGGATATCTTCCTCTGTAGATATATTGTCACCTGGAAGGTTGTAAAGGACAGTAATATATAATTTGTATATTTTCAGGAAGGTAATACAAAGCTCTGCTGAAGTGAATGTGGTAGTTTTTGAGACATATTAGAGCACTATCACCACCTTTTGTCTTTATATGGTCATTACATTTGCTATTATAGTTAGGGGCATATACTGTTTGAGTTGTTTATGGTGGGCTTAAGCCAGGTTTCAGTTATCCCAAGAACAGCAGGCATGTGTTGAATCATCCAGGAATGTAGTTAGCTATATTACTTATGTTTCTAATATTTATCGTGGGAAAAGTTAAATTATCAAGATTGGGGATAGAATATTGTGGTGTTAGAGCAGTGTGTGGAAGGGGATAAGGGAATTGCTTTGATGGTTGTGATAGGCAGGGACAAGATTAGAATAAATGTTTCCTCACAGGAAGGTTTTTGTATATCGGGTATTGATTCTTTTTTTTCCTCTTAATTTTATTTTGGTTTGAGTTGAAATTGAGTTTATCAGTCTATATCTGGGGTAAATGTTAGGGTTTTCATTATATAGATTTGATGTGAAGTGTGGCATGTGTATGGGGAGAAAGTATTGATAGGTGATTGAGACAGAGTAGAAGAGATGATGTGCGCTATTATTGCATGTAGGATCAGAGATGGCTCAGTAGGAGAGAAGAATAAAGGATAAGCTGAGGAGAAGCATGATTAATTAAAGGGGTCCGTATTTTATTGATAACAGGTAATGGTTAAATAGAAATCCAGAAGGAATCAAGAAGTTACAGAGCTGTAGGATATTTAGTGGTGGTGAAGTCAGGAAGCAATAGAAGGTAGGCAGGAAGGAAATATATTCTATGTAGGAAGAGAGTTATGTTGACATGGTATCTTCTCTTATATTTCTAAAAAGTAAGAAATAAAGGTAAGTGAAAGGATAGAGTATGAGGATATAGTGAAGATAGGAAGCAGTGATGGTTTATTTGAAGAAAGTAGAAGATGAGCTGTAGAATAATGGACAGGAACTGTTGGGGAAGGATCTGAGCATAAATGGATATAGCACAAAAAGTATGGGAGGGAGAAAGATTGTTGGGAATGATACTAAATGTCAGATGGGGTTGGGAAATAGGAAAATATAAATTTTGTGTAAAAAGAATCTAGCACAGTTGTCTGGGATGGGTTAGGGAATGGGTGCCACAGGCATAATGTGCATACAGGAAGTATAATGGTATAGTAATAAGGGCTGGGTGGGAACTGGGGATAGGGTAGGGGAGTGAAGCAAAGCTGAGTATAATGAGGCTAAGTGTAGCAGACTTCCCACCCTCAGATCAATTATTATAGTCAGCAATCAGTGTATAACTGCTACAGAGCATTTAACAAGAAGGCACAAAGTAGAACAGATTTTCTTTAATTTACTGAATGTAGAAACCCAGAAACTGGGGGGGGGGGTCTATATTATAACATTGAAATCTAAAAAGCTCAAATGTTATAATATAGAACCCTAAACATCAAAATCCGCAAACATCGAACAGTCAGAATAGTGATTTTTTTTTCCCAGGGAAAAAAAATCGCTATTCCGAAAAACATACACACAACGCAAACACACACAAAAACAGCAATCCACACACATACACTTAAAATCCTACACCTAAACTAAACTTTACATACACTACTAGCTATCCACTTACCTTAACCCGACACTAACCCTAAGGTCCGTCACTACCGCACACTCACCTCACCTGTGCCCTAACCCTAACTCACCTAACCTGCCCCCTAACCCTAACCTACACACAACCGCACACTTACCTGACATGCTCCCTAACCCTAACTCACCTAACCTGCCCCCTAACCCTGACCTACACACAATCGTACACTTACCTGAACCCGACCTGTAACGCGCCAACATATTGAATGCTGAAAACAGTGAAGCCACAGCAATGCCCACCAAATTCTTTCCCTGGGAAAGAATTCAGTGTCCTGCACCTTTGCTGTTTTCAGCGTTCGACAAAACTGGTTCGATATTATAACATTCGAACTTTATCAAATTCGATGTTATAATATAGGTCCGTCACTACCACACACTCACCTCATCTGTGCCCTAACTCTAACTCACCTAACCTGCCCCCTAACCCTAACCTACACACAACCGCACACTTACCTGACATGCTCCCTAACCCTAACTCACCTAACCTGCCCCCTAACCCTGACCTACACACAATCGTACACTTACCTGAACCTGACCCGTAACGCGCCAACATATTGAATGCTGAAAACAGTGAAGCCACAGCAATGCCCACCAAATTCTTTCCCTGGGAAAGAATTCAGTGTCCTGCACCTTTGCTGTTTTCAGCGTTCGACAAAACTGGTTCGATATTATAACATTCGAACTTTATCAAATTCGATGTTATAATATAGACCCGAAACTGGTTAGACAAAGTAACTGGAATATACAGTGCAATCTATTGGTCAAGAGAAAGGTGTCTCCCAAATATGCAACAAAATCTAGAAGATATAAGATTTGTGCTTGGAAATGTTTACATAGGTATTTTTATCCCCCGAGTAGGCTCCAGAGAGTTTTTTTCTCAGGTAGACAGTAAATGTGGAAGGTGCACTGGGGAAGAAAGAAATAATTGGGAACATATTTTCTTGGAGTGTAATGAGTTGGCAGACTTTAAAGATTCCCTGCAGACTACTCTATCATAGATACTGGGTGTGGAAATTGGTGTATCTAGGGAAATAATTTTTTCTGAGCTATGATACAGCATCAGACTTGCCTAGACATGGTAAGGCTTTGCCGAGTCTAATTATGGTGGCTGCCAAAAAAAGCAATTACTAGACAATGGAAATCAAAGTCCAAACCAACTGTACTGGAAGTAGTGAATATAATAACAGAGATAAAACAACTGGATTTGGGTTGATTAGAAAAGGGTAGGAGCAAATTACATAGAAAAAGGGAATTGTGGGAACAATACATACAGGAGATGAATGAGGTTTAAAAGAGGGCAGGATTTGAATGAGCTATGTGATATTTGACAATGACTGGGTAGATTATAAGTGATGTATAATGTTTGCAACTAAAATTAAGTTAAAATGTTTTGTGGTGTATAATGCTTGCAACTAAGATTATGTCAATGTGGTTTGTTTTCATTTATATAGATGTATGATTGCCTAAGTCATAAGTAATACTTTAATAAAAATGCTTCTTGCTTTATAAAATCCAAAAAAAAAAAAAACTAAAGAAAAGAGAGGGAGAGAGAGAGGGAGAGAGAGAAAGGACAGTAACCTTACTAAATTGTCCTTAGAATGTAAGAGCTACTCCTTTGAGGGGAATGTCACAGCCGCTTTCCAGCACAGGGCAGGTGCATATTTGACTAGTTACTGTTAATGCACAGTGTGACTTTTCATGTTAAACTACCTTATGGTAAACAATGACATTATCCTCAGTGAAAATGTTCAAGTGTTGGGCCATGTAGCAGAGCTCCTCCAGTATCAGGGTCAGAGGCAGATATGAAAGAAAAGAACAAACAAAGCCACTACTAATCTGTAATATTATATGAAGGCAATGAAGTTAATACTTATACCTAGAGATGCAAAAAAGAACCACAGTGAGTCAGAGCAGGAGAATATGGGGTACTGTAAGAGCAGAGGGCAATGAAAGTTCCTTAATATGCATCAATTGAAGATATCAGTAAAGTTTTTGTCCAAAAAAAATGTGGGCAATCATCACAATTAAGCTTTTGTTTTTCACTCAATCATCAGATAAGCAGCTGCACTTCACTGATGCAGTCTACAATGTTAACATCTTCAAATCTATTTGTGCCTGAAAAGAGTCCTTGGCCTAGTGCATTTACATACTTAAAAATGTAAAATAACAAAAGAAAAAGAAGTCTGGAGTGCAGCTTTCAACTCATGGGACATAAAACAGAAGGCAGACTTAATTTCAGTGGTGTTGATATGTAAGCTACATGCCTCACAGCAAGAGGTTCTCTGGTTCGATCCTCAGCTGGGGTGCCTTCTGTGCAGAGTCTGCATGTCCTCCCTGTGGTCACGTGGGTTTCCTCCGGGTAAACTATAGAAAAAGGTGTGATTCTGTTTCAGTAAGCTTAGTTTTCATCATCATGATTTCCTACATGATCTGTACTGTTTTTATGCCTTTCCATCTGATTGCTGGTGTCCTGGACTAGAGTTTTTTTGGCTGAACTCATGAAGTCTTGCATATTGCTGAAATTCCGGAGATGAAGCCTGGAGGGTGTTATCTGACTGTGCCTACCTATTTAGTATTGCTATGGCTAATAAAGAATGGCTTCAACTAAGGTAATTCTCTGTGCTGGCATTGTGATCAGCAGTTCAAATAAAAAAAAAAAACATATTTATAACCAGTAATTGGCTAACTAAGTAACATTATAAAATTCAAAGATGTGATGTCCTATCTACTTTCAAGGTTTAGAGGGTATCTTTGGGAGAAGCTTGGACTCTGTTGATACTGAAAAAGATGCGACAAATTGTCCACTGTAGGCATTTAAGGTCAGTCCATTCTTTTCTTTCCTTTATTTATTTAAAGTTTAGGCAAACATATTGTCAGGATGCACACCTCTGGTTGTAGCAGAGGTGCTTCATCTAAGAAGATAACATCTCATTTGTTTGTTTTCAAATCTGGAAAAAGGCTGTCTCTGGGACATTATTTAATCACTTAATATATGCAGACATTTCATTAAGTGAACATTCATGTATGTTATTGACAAGCCACTGTAAATGTCAGTGTGCATTTAAATCAATATATGTGTATGTCTACATCTTACTGTATAATGACATCACACCAGGACATCTTTGTGAGATGATGGTCTAATCCAGAACCATTCAGTCTATCATAGTACCTGTCGGACCCCGATCATTGTCAGTACAGATAGGCAAAGTACATCTTCACTAGTTCTCTGCCACCCTCAGGAAGCATGTGCTTACTGTCATAGCTCAGTCACTGACAGGCAGGCAGACAACAGACATCGGGTTGTGCTTACTGTCATAGCTCAGTCACTGACAGGCAGGCAGACAACAGACATCGGGTTGTGCTTACTGTCATAGCTCAGTCACTGACAGGCAGGCAGACAACAGACATCGGGTTGTGCTTACTGTCATAGCTCAGTCACTGACAGGCAGGCAGACAACAGACATCGGGTTGTGCTTACTGTCATAGCTCAGTCACTGACAGGCAGGCAGACAACAGACATCGGGTTGTGCTTACTGTCATAGCTCAGTCACTGACAGGCAGGCAGACAACAGACATCGGGTTGTGCTTACTGTCATAGCTCAGTCACTGACAGGCAGGCAGACAACAGACATCGGGTTGTGCTTACTGTCATAGCTCAGTCACTGACAGGCAGGCAGACAACAGACATCGGGTTGTGCTTACTGTCATAGCTCAGTCACTGACAGGCAGGCAGACAACAGACATCGGGTTGTGCTTACTGTCATAGCTCAGTCACTGACAGGCAGGCAGACAACAGACATCGGGTTGTGCTTACTGTCATAGCTCAGTCACTGACAGGCAGGCAGACAACAGACATCGGGTTGTGCTTACTGTCATAGCTCAGTCACTGACAGGCAGGCAGACAACAGACATCGGGTTGTGCTTACTGTCATAGCTCAGTCACTGACAGGCAGGCAGACAACAGACATCGGGTTGTGCTTACTGTCATAGCTCAGTCACTGACAGGCAGGCAGACAACAGACATCGGGTTGTGCTTACTGTCATAGCTCAGTCACTGACAGGCAGGCAGACAACAGACATCGGGTTGTGCTTACTGTCATAGCTCAGTCACTGACAGGCAGGCAGACAACAGACATCGGGTTGTGCTTACTGTCATAGCTCAGTCACTGACAGGCAGGCAGACAACAGACATCGGGTTGTGCTTACTGTCATAGCTCAGTCACTGACAGGCAGGCAGACAACAGACATCGGGTACCACAGACTGTAATGTGTTCTGTATTCACTGCGATCTCTCTAGATCTATACCACTAGGAATCACCTTAACAGAGTACATAAAAGCAGTGATTTGGTTACCTATTCCATCACACCTTGAAGTGATTCAAAACCATTGCATGTTCTTTTACACTTAGGCCGGGCTTTATTCACCCTAGAACAATTAGAAGTGGAATAAAATGAAACTTAAAAAATTATATTCAATTATGCAGATAAGTTACATATAGGTGCACATAGAACAGTTAACTTATCAAATATGTCACAAACTGCTACTCATTAAATTCAGAAGATGAAATGATATGATAAAATGCAGCAATAAAGGAAGCATCTTAAGTGCTGCTTTCTGCATATCATCCACCGACCACACATCAGTGTTTGTGTGTGGCCTAGGGAATACAAAAAATATTTGATTTAGCATTTGATATGAGTTATAGCAGCATTAACTCTGGATAGTGAGGTCAGGGCTATTAGGCTTTTTTACTCATGGCCAACAGTTATGGAATGAAGCCCAGAGGCAAAAAGTAGAATATAGAGAAAGAAGCTTTCTGCTTGTAAATGGATCAGAAGAATAAAGTGTACATAATTTCTTTAAGTAAATGAAAGCATGCTGAGAAATAAGTCATCAAAAATCTGAAGTTTTTTTCTTTTTCAAACATACTTTGCAGTTGCAGGCTAAAAGAATGGCATGTTTTATTGATCAGTGTTTCATCCTTTCACAGCAGGGGTAAGCCTTGTGATGTATTTGTCAACATCAAAAATCTGTAAAGTTATTTAAGTTGCAAGATGTTTCTGTTACAATTTATGTGGGCTAGATATTTTCAGTATTCTTTCTCGCAGGCAAGTATTACATTTCTGTATAGCTTTTTAGTAAAGACTGGACCTTATCTTAATTACGAGATGCCAAGAGCATTTTAAGAAATGCAAAAACTCCTAATAATCTCTTGTCAATTATGACTTACTCAGCAAAACACAGCGAATAACTGCAGAAGTAACGCTACTGGTATTTAAGTTTTTTTTTAATAGTTTCATGTTTCTGCAACAGCAAATTAATTAAGTTCTGGATATCACAAACACTGCAGTTTAAGAAGTATTAGTATGTTGATCTTTTAACCAAATATTAAAGTAGACCTTATATTATTCTTTGGAAAAATTAATTTGTCTAGTTCTTCCACTATTTTGATGTTCAGTAGCCAGCAACATCAATGTGGACAGGCTGAGTAATTTTCAAAATTCATCATAAATAAAGCTCATGTAAGTTCCCTAACACATCTGGACAATAGTGCTTCAGACAACTGTTGAATTTTAACTTTACAGTCTGAGGTATTGTACTTTTTATAGCAACATTTCAGTGCTAACATTGTGAATTTTATTTATTTATTTATATTACTTGACTTAGACAGTTTCCTTATTAATGACCATGTTTTGCTGAGTACTGCATCTTTGGTTTAATTTCTCCAAAGCTTTTGGGTTTCTAATACCATGATGGGAATGGGCCCCATTCCTAAGTCAGGGCATGATTAAAGGTTATGAAATTAGAATTGTTTCAATCTTCATTGTTAGCCAAAAGTGTTCTTTGCATCATCTGCGGCATGCCCAGAATTACCTCCTTCTGTAATTCATACAGCATTACATGTTTCAGTAGCATATCTAAATAAGACTGTAAATTATTTTTGTATTAGATCTATTGCTCCTACTACTATTGGAACTGTCTGGGTATCCATTTTCCACATTGCTGTCGGTTCAGAAATAATTTCTTTTCCTTTGGTTCATGTGTTTGCATTCATTAATGTGGCTCATTATGACTGAAGGAGTGTCTGTTTAAACCCTTATCAACATTGGGTCGACCTTCAGGATTGGAGCATGCTCAGATGTGATCAGCATCACATAGTATAGTTCACGTACCACAGAATGTGCATACACAGCTGACAGTGACAATACTCCAGTGCTTCCTAGATTTAGTAATGTCTGGGCGAGTACAATGTTAACCAATACATGCTGCAATACATTCTGTCCTGCCATTGTTATGTACTGTATCACCTAAACAGAAACAGGTGTAATGCCAAAGTTTGAATAAGTGGGGGTGGCAAGTGGCAAGGACTGAGCACTTAATGGTAATTTATATAACAAGCAGCAGCATTTTTAACAATGGGTATCCTCATACTATACTCCTCTGAAATACTCTTTTCCATACAAATTATTTTATTAGGTGGCTCACTTGCAGGTAGAATTTATTGCTGCTATGGCATTCTCCCACCCACCCCTGCACATTACAAAGTAACAACATGTCATGACATTTGTGGATTTTTTTGTTTATTAGTAGGAAGTGTATGCAGTACACTGGAAGTCTGTATTAATTGATGTAATAATTACATGTGCATTTGGTACAGAGGGTTAAGGTTGTGAGCTGAAGTGCCTGAGGTACAGGGTTTGATTCCCTCTGCCCTCATTGGCCTACTGTGTGACCCTGATCCATTCACTTAATCAGACGTTGCCCTGAAAAGGACTGTTTGTACAATGAACCTTCCTGGTTAATAAATGGGCATTATTATTAGTTAATAAATGGGCATTATTATTAGTTAATACATGGGCATTATTATTAGTTAATAAATGGGCATTATTATTATTTTTATTATGCATATGATTTGTTTATCTTGCATCTTGTGCAGAACAGTAGCTATAGCTATGGCTGAGTAAATAAAGAAGATGGCTGCACAGATTAGGCAATGGGAGAAGACATCCCATATCTGTCTGTGTTCTGGTTCAGTACACACATTTACAACATAGTGATATAGCTATGTCTACAATGAACAATATAGCTGCAGTGGTAAAAAGAAATGCGCAAGGTGCACTGCCTTAAGTACAGTCTATATATGCAGAGTTTTTTGTACATGGGCTTTGAGGCATTGTATTGTCCACAGATTTCAGCAGTGTGTTTGGAAGCTGTGTAGAAGGGTGGGGCTACATATAAGATCAATAGATTTTGTTTTTGCTATTTATGCAGCAGTGCACAGGCATCTTTTGAGTTCACAGTCAAGCTGTTTTACTTGTGTTTGAATAGTGGAGAATTACAGCAAGTAGGTTTAGCTATCTTACCTATGCACAAAGCACTGGTTCTGCAAGCAGTCTTTTTGGACAGCGATTGTCAGCAGAGGACATGCCCTCAAGACAATATCTCGATGCCATTTAATTACAATTAGTGAGTTTGTATCAGTAAGTGAAAGAGTTGGCTCATCCTGACTGTAAGTTCCAAAAGGGAAAACTCTATCAGCTGTTTGTACATATTTACCTAACAGCTATTCAGCAGATTTAGTCTTTTTGGAGATCGTGGATGTGAGGTTTATCTTAGTGAACCCTAAGGATCATGCAGTTTTGCTGTCAAACTTTAACACTTCTGAGAGGTAAGACAGGGAGTAATGACACTGGTAATTTGAACTTGGACTTTTGTTGTGGTCATGGATTTTCATAACAAAAGCCATGCTGCACAAAGAAACTTGTAATTATATTTGATTCCAGACTACTTGTCAGCAA
Source organism: Protopterus annectens (assembly GCF_019279795.1). NCBI lineage: Eukaryota > Metazoa > Chordata > Ceratodontiformes > Protopteridae > Protopterus > Protopterus annectens. The sequence continues at coordinate 1,968,029,212 of NC_056733.1, forward strand.
CTGAATTTGTTATTATGACATCAGACCTGAACCTGTATATTCTGCTCACTAGGGTCATGTCAGGTACTGAACTATCAAATGATCACCATTTGGTTCAGATAGCTAAGGAAGGAAGGACAGAAAAAAAACACATACCTTCAGCAAGTTCTTAGCATGCCTAGCTAATGCTTCTTTACAGTATGAATTCAACTTATCCATCCAGAAAGCTTTTTCAGCATAGGTTGGAGGTCAGAAACATTAAGTCTTATTGAGTCATGTTAAGTTCTTAATAAATGATGTAGCATCAAGGGACTGTGGCCAAAAAGTAGTCAATACCTGCCATGTTGGTAATTCTGGGACTCGATCACTAATAGTGCTAAGTGAAACTATCAGGTTAAATAATGAAACTATACAAATGGGGGTAGCCTCTTCATGTAGTTGGGGAATGCTGACAATACAAAATGGTAGCAGCAGCATCCCCATCAAAGTGAAAGCCTGGTTGTAAGAGATGTTTTATGAAGCCATGTTAAATGACTTTTAGACAGGTTCAAGGATGTTCTTTAGTAAACCATCTGGTGACTCATTCTGGGAAAACTGAATTTTCCCTACGCTGATCTCAGAAAGCGGAGAATGAGAGTGACCTTGAATGACGACACTGTCAAGCAGTGACAAGGACACTTTGGACTTATTCATCACCATACATGAGTGCCGAGCCCGACACCTGTAAACCTAACCCTACACTTTGATTTTCAAAAAAAAAAAAAAAAAAAAACCTTCCCTAAAAGTATCACTACACAAGACACTTGGACATGTAATCAGAAACACAAACACACACGCACCATCAAAAGTGCACAGTCCCGCATCTAGTCTCTAACCTAGATTTTACTTTGACCCTAACCTGCAAATGCTCACAAAAACCTTGAGCAGCATTCAATGTTGTCAAACATTATTGCCCAACAATCTCATTCACACACTCTCAGTCATTCAAACATCACAAAATCATTACCCTTATTCTAACTGTAATCAAACAATTGTGCACCCATGTAGACACATACAAAACACACACACACACACACACACACACACCGACACACACACACACACACACACACACACACACACACACACACACACACACACACACACACACACACACACACACACACACACACACACACACACCACTAAATCTATATACTAACCTAGCCCTTTGACGGCCCTAAGTCATAAACACTCACACATATACTCAGCCCAATGACCTTCAACACAATTTGAACATTTTGCTTCTGATAATCATGGCACTCGACAAAGAATGCATTTAATGTCTTTCCCCTGTCATATACACTATCAAACAAACCACTTTTTGACAGAGTGTGCAACATCCCTCTGTACATATTATTAAAAATAGATGAGTACGATGTAGTAACTAATGTGATAAGGTACAGAATCTACTCCTCACAATTATTTATCAGAACAAATATGGTGGATTAGCTTTCAAAGCAGTCCATATCTGTCTGGTAGCAGTGAGGTTTTCCACTCACAGAACCACCAAAAGTGAGATGGGGTTTGATTATATGGATGTTTTTTTCATAAAGTGAACACACATGGATGTGAAACAGAATCAAAGTTTTTCCTGCACAAATCCAGAGAACTGTGTAAAACCCCATATTTTGCTGCTCATAAGCAGTATATCCAATGGCAGTCATTATTCTGTACTGTGTGTGCATGCATCCACGAATACAGCCCTGCATAACAAGCCTTTCATTACAGGATCCCTTGCATACAATATGATGGCACTCTACAAATGCATTTGCTTAAGAATGAGAAAGTGTTTTAATGTATCTGTAACACTGTGAAAAATAGAATCAACAATGCTGTAAAGCAGAAAATCAAGCATTAGTATGAGAATCATTTACATCAGCCAAAGTGCTCTCAATTCAGTCTTTTCCTACAATTGATTAAGCAATCCATAGTCTTTGCTTTCTTAACTATGAATTTTTAGGGTATGAGCAGACTACATAGGAAAAACATGGAGAGCGTGGGAACACTACTTACAGGTGAGGAACGAGGTTTAAAAGAAGGCCATACTTAAATGAGCTATGTAATCTTTGACTGAAAATGATTGGGGGGATTATAAGTTGTGTATAACGTCTGCGAATGGGAGTGTGTCAGTATGGTTTGTGATGTAAAATGCTTGCAGCTAGGATTGTGTTGGTGTGCATTGTTTTCATTTATATAAATGTATGATTGCGTATGCCATAAGTGATGGTTTAATAAAGATGTTTCTTGTTTTAAAAAAGGGGGGTCAGGAATTGAATAAATTACGTAATGTTGCTTAGGTTATATAGAATAATTTATGTAATGTTGCTTAGGTTATATGGAATAATTTATGTAATGTTGCTTAGGTTATATGGAATAATTTATGTAATGTTGCTTAGCTTGTATGGAATAATTTATGTAATGTTGCTTAGGTTATATGGAATAATGTATGTAATGTTACTTAGGTTATATGGAATAATTTATGTAATGTTGCTTAGGTTATATGGAATAATTTATGTAATGTTGCTTAGGTTATATGGAATAATTTATGTAATGTTGCTTAGGTTATATGGTTTGAACTTCAATCTACTTACCTTCTACCAACTAAACTTTACTCATACTATCATCCACTATCCAAACAATCGGCCTGCTCTCAAACACCTGGTTCAGTTATACTCTTGCCCTCAATCACTAAGATCTTCCAACAAAAAACTACTAAAGGTAACCAAATCCAGTAATACTCTGTTTTCTCAAAGCAAGTTGCTAAATTATGGAATTGCTTACTACAAGCCTTACTTAGCACTCCTGACACTTTCAGATTCACACCACTACTAAAGAAGCAGCTCTCAAACAACTGGTCATGCTCCTGTACCAAACCAGGCTGAAAATGTCCATATAGTACCAACACTGTGTTACTATGGCTTCAGATCCAGCTGTTTTACCTTACAAGTATGCCATCATATGTAATTGTCTACCACAAAATGCATACTCTGCATTATTTCTCTATGTCGTCTGTACTATGTTATAAATATTAAATGGTGTTATGATTTGTGAACATTCTTAAATCTTTTGTCATTTTGCATATTTAGTTCTTTGGAGCTTTTCTCCACAGGCCTCTACTTAAAATGGACCATTGGCCCAACCAGACATTCCCAGTAAATAAATGTAAAATAAAATAAAAAAAAAAATAAAACAAATATAGCAATATATATGAAGTATAATGTTTGTTAATGTGAATTTGTTAATACACAAAACCAAACGAAACCAAGACGTACACAAAAAAGCTTACAAGGAACTTCATCAGACAATTCCAAAAAAATTACTGCTTGGTTAAAAACTTTTAAAGCATGACATCACTTCCTGACATATTTAAAAGCACAATGTCTTACTTACACATAAAAATATGTGATTTAAAAACATATTCATTAAGAAAAAGTGAAACATGTAAATGTGCATGAATAATAAAACATGAACCCTGACATTAAAAACTATGAAGTATTTTAAAAACAAACACAAAAAAGTCTATTCATATTATTTACATACATATGAAGTTTTTGACTTAAATAATCCTTCAGAAAATGCATGCTGCCATAAAACACATTTTCTACTAACTTTCTATGGTTTATAACAGCAATATTTTAAACTTTTTTCTTGCTGTGACTTCTCTGACTTGAAGCCACTATATAATAACATACGTCAAAGTTTCAGACTTCATGCCCTTCAGAAAATTGTGTACTAGTGCAAAACACATTATTCTAGCAACTTTAACTATATAACAAGACATATTTTACACTGTGACCCTGAAGATATTCCACCCTAACTTGAAATCACTAGATAATGAGATAGAAAGTGTAAGTTTCAGACTTCATATCCTTCATAATATTTAAGTACATATGAAATTTTCACTAAAAAATTAACTACTAAAAATAATTCAATCTATTCAGGGCTTTCAATTTTAAAATACTGGCTATAGACATACTGTCATTTAGTCCAGACCAGTGTACTGAATTCAAACGGATCTGGCAGCTCAGTTCATTTCTCTCAAGGAGATATGGGCATGCACCCCCCCCCCATGTGATGGATTAACTACGTCTAAAACTATAAACTTAAAACTGTGGGTTGGATATTGTGTGATATGTTTAGCTAATGCATTGGTTTCACAATGGTCTCTAACATTTCTTAAATGTTCATGGCCATATCTTCTTAAGAGGAATGAATTGAGCTGGCAGATCCGTTTGGATTCAGTACACTGGCCTGGACGAAATTACAGTATGTTTATAGCCAGTATTTTAAACTTAAAAGCCCTGAATAGATAGAATTATTTATAGTAGTTTATTTTTAGTGAGAATTTCATATGTATATAAATAGTATGAAAGATATGAAGTCTGAAACTTAAAATTTCTATCTTATTATCTAGTGGTTTTAAGTTTGGGAGGAATATCTTCAGGGTCACAGTGTAAAATATGTCTTGTTATATAGTTAAAGTTGCTAGAATAATGTGTTTTGCACTAGTACACAATTTTCTGAAGGGCATGAAATCTGAAACTCTGATGTTTGTCATTATATAGTGGCTTCAAGTCAGAGAAGTCACAGCAAGGAAAAAGTTTAAAATATTGCTTTTATAACCATAGAAAGTTAGCAGAAAAAATGTGTTTTGGGACCGATTATTTAGTCAGAAACGTCATATGCATGTAAATAGTATGAATACACATTTTTTGTGTTTGTTTTTTAAAATACTTCATAGTTTTTAATGTCAGAGTTCATGTTTTATTATTCATGCACATTTACGTTTCACTTTTTCTTAATTTATGTGTTTTTAAATCACATCTTTTTATGTGTAAGTAAGACACTGTGCTTTTAAATATGAGTCAGGAAGTGATGTCATGCTTTCAAAGTTTTTAACCAGGCAGTCATTTTTTTTTTGTAATTGTCCAATGAAGTTCCTTGTAAATGCTTTTTGGGACAAAAACGCGTACTTTGTAATTGTCTGATGAAATTCCTTGTAAATGCTTTTTGGAACGAAAACGCTTACTTGCAGTGTGAAAAATAAATCCAGCACCTGTTTGTGAAGGCTTGAATTTGTTAATACAGTTGGATTACTTTTGTATAAATGTAAATTTGCCCATGTCACAAGTGCTAATTTAATAAAGGTGTTTAAAAAAAACAGCAATGCATTTTTGTTTCCAATAAGTCCTAAAATTAGGCTCTACTTATCAATTAAATATATGAAAGTCCACTGTTTTTCTGGGTAAAACAAACCTTGTACATGTCCCCTTTTTTGCATAATGAATACATAGGCAGTGTCTGACCTGCAGTTCTGATTTCTAATCCTTAAACAATTATCTTGCCCCATGTTGTTGTTTGTGACATACTGTGTGCAGATCTCATGTTACATATATTTTCCAATTGAATTATGCAGTTTTTATTAATAATTTTTGACTTTCACAAAAGCAATAAAATATGTGAGGATGCAACACTCAAGTTTAATTATTACATTGAAACTAATGCCTTAGCCTTAATGCTTTCTTAGGTTGGAGCAAATGACAGCCAATATGATATACAGCAAAAAAGTTACTCATTCAGTAAATTCCTTATGAGATAAAAATAAATCCTCAATGGATGTCAAAAAGGATAGCAGGACATAACTTTAGCATTTTAGCCCTGTGATGATTACAGGACCCCAATTTGCATGAGCCTACATCTGTTCATTTACATGGCTTATTGAATCTCATCTGTACTTCTCACTCTTCACAGCAATAAAAAATGTAATAAGGAGGAAATAAAATTAAACATCACAGTAACATGAATACCCTAATATATATTACAATAAGCATTTCATTGCTAAATCATTAGACATGTCTTGGGGTTTAGGGTAATGACTTTAAAGATGTACCTTACCTTTGAAGGCACATGTTAACATGTGCAGATAATCAGTTCTGCACTGTTTGCAGCTGGTAGTTTTTCTCCCAAGATATGAACCCACCCTGCACTGCAGCGCACAAAACAAGCTCTGAATTACATCAGCTGTACTACATATGTCCCAAGCCAGCCACTCTTAACTGAGACGTGAAGGGGATACTGTAAATACAGTGCTGCAGAATTTGAAAATTACACAGGTCACAGTGGTGGGCATATGTTATTAGTACTACTTCTGGCAAGCACATAATACAAAGAAAATAAGTCCTATCTCAGCAAGTATATTGCATTTTGCTTTGGAGTCCTTCTTTCTATTACATGCATATTGCAGTTTATAGTCTCTGCTTACTCAGTTGTACAATGACAGAAAATATACTGAATTTTTAATAGTTGTCCGTGCCATGGAGCTTTAACATTATTTATTCTGTTGGCAAAAATGAGTAGGAATTTACCTTGAAGCAGGTACAACCTTTGTCTTTTAAATTATTTGATACTGCAAACCAATCATCCACTGCAAAGTGAGATTTATTTAAGAAACTTTTTAGTTGTGCATAGTAACATATTTTTATATCTCATAATAATTGCTCAAGATAAGGTTAAAACTTCAAAGAACTGTGTAAACAAATCTGGTGAGGCTGATACAGAGAGTTTTAAATATTATCTCTTGTGGGATTTGAAAGCACTGCATTTTGTGAACAAGCAGAAAAATGCTTACCCCTGACTGCTGTGTATCTCCTTGTAATATAATTGGAAAAGCAGGGCCCCTTACATCCATTTCTGAATCTATTATTAGTTGATTAAATTAGCTGGCTGGATCGGTACAGTGCGAAGAGGCACAGTAATGATATTATAGAATTAGTATGCTATGATGAATTGTCATGAAAAGCAACAGTGACAGCACTGTGCCCATATGCACTTAGTTTTGCAATTTGTAGTCATTTGAAAAGCCAAGGACTTTTCAGTATTGGTTAGGAAGTCAGTTGTCGTTTTTGACGGAATTTGAGTGGCTGGGGGAGGGGTACTTTATCTGTATTGCCAAAGTAAAAGCAATACATGTTGTAAGGGGGATGTAGCTGTTCTAACTCATCTGATCATACCAAGAAGCCTCTTCAAAAACACCCTGTCTTACAGCTTCTGCTGACTGCATTATGGAATAATTCTCTAAAGCAGCAAATACTGTCAGAAATTCTAAAACAGGCAGATGAGTCGAGTACCATAAAGAAAATAAATTAAATAATATTTAGTTTAATTAGTTAAAAAAAAAAAAACGTTCATGACTTTCATGACATAAAGGGCATTTTTACTATAAATGCTTAATGTCACTAAGAGCTGATCAGTGCAGAACATTGATTCTCAGAAGTTGTTTTCTTTAAATTATATGACTTTCGGTATCCAAGAATAACTATCATATCTGGATTAAAAAAAAAAAAAAACAGATACACACTGAGACCAGATAAATGTAATGCCTGATGATTCTGTATCATTTAGATAAATGATACATCTTCTCTTCAATGCAAATTAACTAATCCCCACTTTTAGCATCAATTCACAAAAACAAATGCATGAGGCCGTGTTAATATCGTATCAAACTAACACTGAAAGAGTCACTGTCTTCCAAAGACAGAAACCTGTCCTCATAACATAAGTGGCTGTCTTAATTGCAGCCCGTCATTACAATTTAATTATCTCTGGAAGACAATGCCAAACTATCAGTTTTAACACTGCAAATTCAGCATAACTAATGCAATGGTTAGGAGGCCATGTTCTTATAATAATGTAGTTGGGGGTCCCAGTCAAAGTTTAAGTACAGTAATGAAACTGTTACATACCACAAGAGGTCCAGCATGAGGTCCAGAACTGTAGTAATATCACAGGGAAAGGCCATAGTCTAAACCCATGAACTCTGTCTGTAGTAGAATCTTAGTACATTACCAATAATTCTGCTTAATGTTTAAGTTGTAATGATATTGGAAAAGACTGCTGAGTCTCTTCTCTGCATTTATATAACTGCGCGTAACAAGAATTTTTTTTTAAATGTCATACTTCTGAAAGTTTCATATAATATTTTCTATTTAGATATGCCTGTCAAGCATCACACATTGTGACTTATGCGATTCATTTTAGTTTTCAGAGATTCTCTGGACTGCTTTGTGAACACAATCTTTAAACACTGGCTTGTGATGTTTTAAAGGAGATATATTCCTAAAATTTCACATTGACCTTTAGTCCACAAAAAATCTACGTAGCAGCATGCTTAATAATTCCATTGTGTTTTGTATTACATTTTCAAGTTTGTTGATGATCTAATGTTTATATTTGCCACCATGCTTACAGGAAATCCTTCTGTATGGGGGCTGCTTTTTGCCCAGTACCATATAGTAAAAGTCACCCAGGTCATCATATGGGCAGCCATGAAAATGGCTTTGCATGCAGCTGAGGGTGTACGCTGTGTCTATAATCCCACTCCCCAGTGCTGATGTAAATACATGTGTCATAAAAGGGAATACTTGAGCCCCTCAGATCTGTGAATGTACAATTCTTCACTTGTAACTGCAAACAAGGGCTACCATCACTGGCTTGGGGTGGCGACATACCCATGTCTCTCCTGTATCACTATGGTCAGGCATCCACTTACCACAAGGCATTAGAAAGCCAGCTGGAACCACATTCATCCCAGGAAAAGCATGAACATCCTCTCTTCTAACTCCTTCAACTGCCCGAGCTGCTACTCAGACTCACGTAACTTGGGTCATAGTCAGAGGTTTATCCTTTTACACCACAGTACTCAGTCTCCTCTAACTCAGGTCACAGTCAGGGCTTTATCCTTTTACACCACGGGAGCATTCTAAGTTAGATAAAGAAACACATATTTTCTCCATGTCACATATCATGTCACATATTTTGGAGAAGAAAGGTTGAGGCCTGTGTTTTGCGAGCCATTACCGCAGTGTGAATCATATTGATCATTGACAAATAATGCTAAAACTCAACATAAACTCATAAACTTACTTAAAGATCTCATAACATTTAAGCAAAGAGAAAATTACACTATAAATGAAAGTGGTTTCAGTGAAATTTCTTCAGTCTATTAGCAGTCATATGAACGGCATTTGATTACTTGATATACTTCCACTCAAAGATGACTGTATTTTGTCCAATTTCAGAAGAGATAAAGACACTACCATCCATATTTACTATCACATAATTACAGAAATATAACTCTCAATCACACTGTTTCTGTAACAGTACTAAAAGGAATTACAGATAGCCATAGCTTTATCAGCTTCTTGCCCTGGCCCTATGGCTTTAATAACATCCCTTGAGAGCCACATTTAATGTCACTCCTTTAACAGTAGTAATATTCCTATTGTCGAAGTCTTAATGATGTTGTGTACAGCCAAACTAAATTTAAGCAGTTGTGTTTTGATATGTCTGTAACACCAGTATCACTGGAATCACAGAGCTCTGCCCCTTAACAATAATGATAATATTAATATAACATTAGTGCCATCGCGGAAGGTTATATTTATAGTTACCATGATCAAAGGCTGCTTTATGTCAGTAGCAGTGACTTGGTAAAGCAATAATAGAGTGAATGATTTATGTAGAAATAAAATCACTGAGAAGCAATGCCAAAGCTAGTTTTCTTACATGTTACAACTAAAGACTTGTTTATTGAAAAGAATATGGTAAAAACGGTTAACAACTGTAGCATCCTTTCTGAATAATACAAGTATTACGCTAACAATCTCCTCAATGCTAGTGACGTATTTGAGTCTTGGAACAGTCATGGATTCAAGCCTTTAATTGTTACTATTGCTAGGTTTTATTAAACTGCTTTGTGAGAGTTAAACAATAAACAGTTGTTACAGTAGGGAATTCCCCTTTGAAGAAAAATGTTAACATAGCTGAAAGAGTGCAATATAGCTTCACCAAAAAAAGAAAAAAAAAAAAACATGGGCCTAGAGTTGATTATAGATGTGAATATGGACTTATTAATGTTGATACATGGACTAGTAATATGAGTTTATGCTTTCTCTGATTATCAAGGTTAGACACTAGTGTCTGCAGTGATGAAACATCCAACAGCAATGAAGTATGTCATCATCTTTAAAGTAATATGACCTCATCAACAATGACACAGCTCCTAATTACTGCTGAACCCAGCACTTTGTCACTAGTGGGACTTACCTATTCAACAAAGTGTAAGTAAACTAAATAACTAAATTGTGTGGCCCACAATGGCTTCTTGAACCACCAATCATTCGATTAACAGGCAAACACACTAACTGTCTGCACCTCACAGACTTGCAGCCTGCCACTGCTAAAATACCTTATTCACTTCAATGGCTGGTGTACTAATCCATAATTTGCAGTATTTTCACTGCCTTATTTAGACCTCCCTATATCATCTTTTGTTTCACAACTCTTATATTCTTCAGAATAAGGCTAGTACAGTAACATATTTGCTGAAATGGCATGTGTAAAGTGAACAGCAGTTGTAATGCGGGTATCAGCACTTCTGTTTCACAGGAAGATATGGCATGACATGGTAAGTCATTTTTGAATGCCTCTGGTATGCCACTTGTTTTATTCGAGTCTGTCCATAGGTCGTTTCTGGTAGGTAAGGTAACCTTGATGTCTGTCTTTCAAACTGAAGCACATGGGAAGGCCTGCATATATCTAAAAGCATTAGCGCTAGGTTGAGACACATCAAATAATGTTAGAAGAAGAAGAAAGACAATGTCTGCACTTTGTAAAATGGTCCATTTTCTTTCCTAAGCCTGATGCTAAATGTTAATATTCACAAACAGGTGTGTCAGTGGGGATGATTCCTCCAGGCAGAATTCAGTTTTTCAGATTTACTATGCGTGAGCGTGTCATTTAGTCAACACATGATTGATCTATACCAAAGCATCTAATTCCTCAGGAGGTTGCATTTCAAAACAGCAACATTCCTGAGGTTCCATAAGACATAAAACAATTCTATTTTTCAGGGCAGATCCCCCTTGCATTTACACCCTATAATCTCTAAAAATACACACTTTGTGGTTCCAAAAAACTCAAAGAAGAGGAAGAGAGCGGAAAGCAAAATTAAAACTCATGAACTTACCTTCTCCATTTTACTTGGCTACATGCTTTTAGTCAATACACGCCTTTGGTAGCCTACCTTGTGGTTATACTTAACTCTATCCAAAAGCTTACAAACGTCACATGTGAAAACATTTGTAGAAGATTGTGGGTGTCAAAGAGGGTCAGTGATGTCATAATGAGGCAAGTGAAAATTGTTGTAATTCCAAAGCTCCTATGGTAAATGATCGCATGGTCACAATGTTTCTTGCTTTAGCAGTCATGTTTCTAGGGAAATGGCCATGGCGTATTATTCATTTACTGAGAAACTAATTAATTACAACAATATGAATAGTAAACATTCACTCATCCATCCATCCTCTCATCATCTGTTTTCTAAACGACATGGGTTAATGAGGTCATAGTGATTGGAAATTGAAAGGGGAATATTAAACTCCTACATGTGCAGCAACAATTTCTATAGTGTCTTACTAGGCTATTGACTCTGTAGGATCTTTTGAAGTCTAGCCATATATTCCTGTCAAGTTTTCTTCACCCTTGTAATCTAAATATGAGTAACCCAGAGCATGCAGGACACTGCCATAATCCCTTTTCATAACAGACAAGGCTACTACTCCAAGGAAGAATTTATGGTCTGCCATCTATTCTTCCAGATTACATTTCACTAGAGTAAGAGATGTACTTTGTTTTATGTGAAGAGGAAGATGATACCAAAGAAGTGGAATTCTCTGTGAGAAATAGCTATTCATCCATTTTCTTTTTTTGTTGCAGAAGAGATTACGATCTCTTTAGTGTGTGTTTACGCTGCCATCAGACTTGTGGATGTGCAGTAGATCTGAGAGGATAGGATCTGCTGAGTATATGTTTGGGAGGCAGAGGTCACCCCTCATAACTTGTATGATACCAAGAATAGGGAAAAGGCTTCGAGTTCATCAGTGTAGTTCTTATGATTTAGACCCCTGATTTTCTTGGTGAGAAAATGCTGTGGACTTTGAAGTGGTATCAAGTGTTTGGACTCATGCATGCCAAAAGGGATAATAAACTCCTTAAGCAGTGCCAAATACAGTGAAATGTTCACATCCTTAGAACTGGACACCAAACCATTACTAATAAGCTACACAATGGAAAATAATTGTATTACAATAGTGGATACATGGTGATTAAAGGACACTTTGCTGTCTAAATAGATTTCCAAGTCCTGGACTACTGGATCATTTTCAGAGGTGTGTTGTCAATATCCCTATTACAGGGGGCTATTAAACATTTTTGACATTACATTTTAGTTAATGATTTTGATACCAACTATCTGTAAGGGAAAGGCCTAGCTCAAGAGTTAATAATGGCACATCGTTTACAGTTGCCAGCATACTTGGTGAGTCATAAGCCATTAACATCGATCTGTGAGAAGTAAATTCCAAAGAGGAGTGGCCCAAGGACAGAGCCCTGGGGTTCATTGCTAGTGACAGGTCTTTTGGAGGAGATGGAGCTGCCTCCCTTAATTTCCTGGGTTTGTGAGACAATTTGCTATCCATTGAGTTATGCAGAGATTGAAACTTAGCTGGGAGAGTTTGCTAAAATTGTTAATTGTCAGTCATCTCCTCCCTGATTTTTATTGGACCCCCTTTGAATTGTCCAGATTTTTGCAGATTATTCAGATTTTTACCTCATATTTTTGTTCTGCTACTCATAAAATTGGTGGTTTTCTGGCAAATTACTGAAGACTGAAGTCGCTAAATAATGACATGCATTTGAGTTTCAGATTTCATATCCTTCAGAAAATGCATACTAACACAAATTCTAGTAACAATCTAAGTTTATAAAAGCAATTTTTATAATCTGTCCCTATCTGGGGCATTTGTTCCCCCATTATTTTAGGTTTTGTCCCGATTTCTTGCTCTGTAAGAGGTTGAAAGTTATGCACCAGATGCTAAGGGAATTATCGAAAGCCATAATCTTTCATTTGTTTTGTGGCATAATTCTAGCTCCTAACAGGTCATTTTACTGTAATCTTCCTTTTGCCTAGCCACTGAGCAGTGCACCAGTATGTCTCACTATAGAGTCACCTCTGACCAAGATGTTATATGATGTTGAGGTTTGCCTTACGGCCTTTTGAGTTGAGATACTGTGAGTCTAGGATGAATGTTTCATGAGAGATGCTGCCTGAGTTGAATGTTTGCTAGGTTGCTGAGAGTACTTGATTCTTGAACTACATTTAAGAGGCTTTTCTTGTTTAAGTAAGTTATTTTAAAGAGACACCATAAGTAAGTCTATGTTTTTCATATGTTTTGAGTAAGATAGGTATATTGTAGCATTGTGTGTTATGACAACCTGTTCGCTAAATGAGGTGGTTGTATTTGAGAGCTTTGCCTCCAGAGTCATTATATAAATGCATCCTTCTCACACTGTCAGTACATTTAAGTAGTACTCTATTGTCAGTAAATGATAAAAAGTTGCAACATTGTCGTAGGATACCTATTTCAACCAAGTTGGCTACAGAGACAGTTGGAAAGTGCATGTCCATAGTTTAGATGCAGTCATGGGCTGCAGTGGGCGTGACCTCAAGGTGGTTTAGAGCAAGTTTACTAAAGTGCTATCTGAGAAAAATGACAATCTTTGTCTGCATATGAAGGGCAATGTGGCTGTTTGTGCAAAACAGTGTCTCAAGCAATTATTCAGTATTAAGCAGTGAAGGAGTTTTTGAGGTTGATTTTATAGGGAAAATGAAGTTCCTAAATTCTTGTGTCTACCAAGGGCATAGAGAAACCATCACCTCAAGATGAGCCATGCTGAGCAAACATGGCTAACTTATGCAGGCAAAAAAATTCAAAAAAAATTCAAAACTGCACTCTGGCCAATAGCAGACAGCTCACTAAGGGTCATTAATAATCGCAAACCTTGAAATGACTCATTTCCTTTCTATTCTCACGCAAGTTTAAACCAAAGATTTCTTAAGTACTTTTGCTTAGATGCCTAGTTTTTTTCCTTAACTCTCATTACAGTTTAAATCAAAGCAATTCTTAGCCACATCACAATAAATGCCAAATGTAAGTGCAGAGCTCTTTCAGTAACTCAGCAAGAAATGCAAAAGTACTTACCTAGTGGTTTCTAGGCTTGTACTTACTCAAATCTGGTATAAAAGAGTCTTAGTAGTGTGTCTGCTTATTGAGCAGTTCATCCTCATGGATTTTCAGGTATTCCCAGGTAAGATGAGCAATATACTCCCTCCATCATGGCCTTGGTCTTTCTCATGGTCTATTTCACAGGTCTTGTCTGGCTCTCACTGAAGGCACAAAAGGGACATCATCGCAATGTACCTAAACTATCATGACTGTCTCCTTTTAGTACCATAGAACAGTCTAAACTCCTTCTGATTTCCTGAGCTGTTGTCTCTGTTGGGGAGACCACCCACATTGTCATCTGCAGAAACCTCATTCCTGCCACTTAACTCCATGAGCACTTCCTTCTGGTAACAACTCAGAACTCATGACAATAGATGAAGATGGGGACGTAAACTGGTCATAAAAACGAGAGCTTTATTCTCTGACTAATTTCGTGCTCTGCACCACCTTCAGTAATTTTATACTGTTCCTTTTATATTCAGTTAGGAACAAGGACCTAAGGTACTAAGCCATGTTTCCTGTTCCTTCTTTATCAGCATAAATAAATCCTCTCTTGTTGAGGAGAGAACCATGACCCCATCCCAACTACAACAGCCTCAGCAGTGAACTTGTTCAGTCCATTATTTACAGACATCGTGGTCAGCTTCGGGTAGAAGACAGCATCATCAGGAAATAACAAAGCTGAAGACTTTGTGTACCTAAATTGCATGCTCTCTCTCCTGACCTTGTCTGTGGCTTAATATGGTGCCCATGACAATCACAATTAGGAGGTAAGACAAGGCAAGCCCTTGGCAGTTTCCTATACTCACCTTAGAGGTATTTAATTTTGTGCTAAGAATGCAGACACAACTATCAGATACAGGGCTCAAAAGACACGCTGCAGGAGACCTAGAACCTTATATGTGCATACCAACTCTGACAAGACATTTTGGGTTACATGTTCATGCTTTCTCCAAATCCGCAAAATACACAAATGCAGTGCTGACAAGCTCCTATGATATACCCAGTATGTGGGCATAGATAACGAACTGAAACACTTTTTCATAGCCAAGACAGAACATACACTGTTCTCCTTAAATCAGAGGTTTAACTACTGTATGAAATCTCCTTTCCAGCACCCTGTGATAGACTTTCCCAGGTATGTTGAGGACATTTATTCCTTTAAAGTAGAAATGCACCCTGTATGAAAATGGGGAGGTACTGTACCAGCCTTCCATGCAACACTGAAAAGGTACATTATTCATAACACTCTTGCAATGTCCAGTGCCTTCAGCATTTCCATTCAAATCTCACCTGCTCCCGTACTTTACCATAATAGAATGCTCACTGCAGTGACTTCATCTATAGAAATGGATTCATCTGATTTTAAATGAATGAAAATGTGTGTGTGCACGTGTGTATGTGTGCATGTGTGCATGCCTGTGTGTGTATCAGTGGCTGGCTGACTCTGTAACTTTAACAAGGAGCTATCTAATGCACACTACTGCAACTCTACAGTTCAGAGTACTAAAAGAGGAGAAGCTACTTCAGGTAATTACAACACTAATATCAATTCACTTCAATGCTGTCCTCCATAGCCTGTCTCAACTGGTTAGGAAAGTATTCAAGCCTAATACTGACATAAAGTATTGCTGCTAACGTACATGGTAGCATTTAATGAAGAAGTGGCCTATTTGACTAAAATCCATTGTGTATTATATTGCTGTTAAATGGAGCAGGTAGAAGCCAAGATGGCTGAGACAGTAAAATCATCAAAAAACAATCATATAATAAGGTACAAAAGATACAGTGAATGTCCTAAAATAGATGTGTATTATGACAAAAAGGAGTTGAAAAATATGACAGGGGGACTGAGAATAGCAGGTTACATTGAAGAACTACTGGAATAGAGAGCCTGGGTATGAGTACTGCACAGGAAATTCTCATGGGAGATATCAAAAAACTATGGGTTCAGTACCTGGGGACAGTAAGGCAAGATATGAAAAGGCAACAGATCTGAGAACTGGGATTAGAGAAAGGATGGTGTGGTAAGAATAAAGATAACCACCAGAAAAGTAGTTTGCTGGGGTGGGTGGGGGGCTGGAAGGTTGTCTCAGTGATGTGCTGTTAGCATTTTAATATTTCTAGTATTTCTATTTCCTCAGTTGTTTTTTTCTCCATGTATTTTGATGGTTTGCTGTTTTCTATTAGTGTGAAAATTTTCTTTTATTTTCTGGAGTGATGTACGGCAGTAGCGTTGTTACCTCACAGCAAGAGGTTCTCCCATTTGATTCTCGGCTGGGCTTGGGAGTGCCTTCTGTGTGGAGTCTGCATGTCCTCCCCGCTGTTGGGTAGCGTTCCAAAGACATGCGTGCATAAATGGGTGTGCCTTCGTTGAAGGTTGGGCATCGAGCTGGCACCTTGGAGTTTCGTAAAAATCTACTGCCAATCATTAGCGGACCGGAGTTCCGCTGTGGCGACCCCTTACCAGGAAAAGCTGAAAGACAAACAACATGGGTAGTCATAGTCTCCTGGTTTCTCTGGTAATTGTTATGTTGTTGAGCTTCCTGTTCTTGTTCTTGTTCTTACAGTATTTTTCTGCTTGTTAAAGAGTAGTAACTGCCTTATGCTTACCAACAATCCCCTAATCTTTTCAGTTAGTGACACTATCCGTGAGAAATCCAAAATAATTATTCAGACTGCAGGCACATCTTTCCATCTGTCTGGTATGTTGTCAAATATTTCTTGCAGTTCAGTATCACTTATAAGAACAAAATGTAATTCCATGTTTTCTTTCTTTTATTTTCTTTCTCTGCTATGTATTATTTGTCATTATTTTTCAGTGTGGACGTTTTCAGGTAAGAAAGCTCATGGATGGTTATGCTGTTACCAAGAGGCTGTACTGGTTGTTTTTGTGTTTGTTTTTAATATTAAAGTAAATGTTTGAGTGGTTTTGTCATAGATTTATTTTTGTTTTATAGAGTATGTGTTATATTTCTCTTTTTTGTGTATTTATTCAGTTTATCTAAAACTAGGACTGTTTTTAGAGTGTCCAATCAGTTTGCTCATTTTGGAATATTAATTATTTCATAGTTTTTGAGTAGATTGGTTTATTTTTATTTATTTTTTTAATCTAAATGTTTTTACATGTTTGTAAGGAAACTGGTAATCTTCCTTACACTTACAAGCAATGTGAAAGGCCAGGGAAACAGCAGTAAATTGTGTATAATGTAATATGAGACTGAAACAAAGAGGATTGAGCTCTTTTGTTAGAAACACCAAAAGTTCATTAAAATGTGTAAAGGTAGCCACAGCTCTTTTATAGGTAAGATGTAAGAATAAGTTAAATATACATATATTTTAGGTCATATTACATTATTATGAAGTTACTGTTGTTTCTGTGGTGTTTTGTCACTGGTTGGCAGTGCATCATTATTTTGTGTGGTCTGAATTGTTGTACATGTGGAAGTTGTTTGTGTCAGCCGCGATGTTCTTTGTACAAGAAGAATCAGGTACATTTTTGATTTTATTTTTTTTTTTAACATACTGGATTCTTCTTGTCTGCAGAACATTGCAGATGACTTAAAAGCTTACAGACAACTTTGAAATGTACAAGATATTGTTTTTTGACTATAAATGATTTTGCTACTTGTTTCGTATATGCCAATAGGAAAGTATGACTGCTGAAGGATACTTTCGTGGCCGGACTTTCCCTGTTAGTATATGCTCGATTTCATGGTACACTGGTTGGGCTGAACAATCAGTGTACTCGTTCTTAAATGTTAATGGCCAGTCACTGTATAATATCTAATACGGATACTAAAAGAACAGCTGTGGTAGTGGAAGAATTCAGTCAGCTAATCAATACCTAGTCATATCACATCTAATCAGTCACAAGTACACCAAGAAATGTAAATCCCCCTTTGTGGCTGCTGTAATCTGAAAGAAAGAAAAAAGCTCTAAACAAGTAATAAAACAGATTGAACAAACACAAAGTGCTCTAAAGAGAGTTATTGATGCTAGAAAATAAACTGAAGCCTTCCTCTTTAGGAAATAATAAAGCAGGAAGATGAAGCAGAAAATCAGGTATGTGGTAAGAGACCACATGAATGTTTATGACTCAACGGTGTGTTTAGCATACCTTTTGAATTGTTTAGCAGAAATAAAAAAAGTATGGAAACAAAGCTCTTATAGTAACTAGAATGCGATTATGGCTGTGTAGCAGAAAGAAATTGAAGATCTTTTAATCTCAATGAGCTCATGATTAGAAGGTCCTGCTTTCGAAATTTAGTAGCATAGTTTTGAACACGTAATTCATGATGTATGATAACCTATTCTATCTGGATCTAGTAAACCCATTTGTTATGCATGTACATATACGTGATAAAGCTAAGGCTAAAACTATTATGCAGTTGATTTGATTAAACTAATTACTTCCAAGAACACAGGGAGTTAAAGATTTTTAGCAGGAGATTGTTAACTACATGAAGCATATAGCAAATGGCATACTGCAGTTCTAGGTGTTAGGTCCTTTCCTAAATGATACTTGGTATCTCCTTTTTGAAGAAGAAGTTAGTGACACCCTGTGGGTAACAAAATGTTCAGTTGTTTACAAACTTTTTTGCTCTGTCACCACCACCATAACAGTTCCAAATATGGTACCCGGAGGCTTACAGAGGCGTACGCACTGTAGACTTACAGTATTATGTTAACAGTGTCTTGTTCAGTGTAAATTGGTTTAGTATGGTATGCACTGGGAAGGATACTCATTATAACACTGATTGCTGTATACTGTAACAAGGGACTATAGTAAAGGGCTGAGGCATATCTATATAAGAGCATCTCCCCCTCATTTAGGGAATATCAGGACACTGGCTCTATAGACATTCTCTTGGTTTAGAACTGTCTACTACATAGGGTAAGTAGCCTAGATTCCTAGTAGCATGTCAGTCACTTGTTAGTATCAGATCAGTAACTGGCAACTACTGAAAAACAAATTAGTTTTGGAAATACTTTGCAGAGCTAGAGAAAGTTCTAAGTTTTTTCATAAAAATATCAGAACTTTGTACACAGGCATGGTAAGAGAGGCCAGAACAACAAAACATGGTTGTATACTGTTATTGTTGAAACACTATATGGAACCATAAATTACAGGAAAAGCTGCTTTGTGGCACAGAATGCAACACTGTCTGAGAGGAAATCAAAATGGCAACTGAGTACTACTACACCAAACACTACTCCTACCTTTGGCATGATATTTCAGTTAGCCAGGGTGACATGTTTTATACTGCGTATGACACTTTCAGTAGTACTCAGACTTATAGTCTCACAGCTGTTATTTCTGTGAAGCCTCTTTCTTGGACACCTCTTAGAGGATAGCCAAGTCATCTGTGATTTTACTGCTTAACCATATACCAATGTTCATTATATGGATGATTAAGGGGTGGATCTTTAATAATGTCTTCTTTTCTCTTTTGTCAGGTTTGATTATGAGCAGTTTACTAAAGCTTAGTTCCAATCACATTTGCAAAGATTTCCATGTCTGGAGTTCAGATAAAAAAGTTTTGATTAAGAAGCGTTCTGTTTTTTGGTTATCATATTGATTCTACCACATTGAAAGTGACGGAGAAAACTCTGTAAGTTTGCTTCCTGAAATAGTTTCCTTTGGTGAAACCCTTGCCTTAAAGAAGAACTGTTAAAAATTCACATATGGGGGAAGGGAATTCTTTTGCTCCAAGAAAATATATGGTAAAAGTATGTGTCTGCTATACTTTCCTTTTATTTTTTTTAAGATACTGTCCCAGTGGCAAGATGCTTAGCCACTAGCTAGGGGAAACAAAAATAACTTGGTAGACTCTTAGAATGGCTTATTTTCTTTACAAAATTCTTTTGTCTGACTGACTGTTATGTCATCAGCTTTAATGTACCTGTACAGAACAAGTAAAACTGGTATGTAGGCTCAGAGGGATAAAACCTTGACTATGACTCAGCTGATCTTTGTTTCATTAGTTGTTCAGGTGCAGGTTGGCAGGGAGGGAGGAGAAGGAAAGGAGGTCTACTCAGCACTCTTTTAGGGGGCTATTGAAGGGTAGATTCCTTGTTAAAATTCTTGATGCAGACAGAGGATTTTGAATATTTTGTATCTTTAACTGCATAGAACACACTATCCACATTCGCGGAGGCTCTCAATAATAATCTGTCTAAGCAACAGAGACCTCCAAAGCAGAAACGCAAGCAACCTCCATCCCCCAACATAACCCAAATGACACATAGCCCACAGACTCAGTGTGTCACTCAACCACAGCCCATAAGGCAAAACAACGTACCCAACACACTAGTCATAGGTGACTCTGTAGACAGGCACACTGATGTCCCACTCACCAGGCTAAACAAAGAGAAGGTTACTGTTAGCTGCCTGTCGGGTGCCAGGATCTACCACATAACCCACACACTCAGGTCACTCCACAACAAGTACAAATATGACTCTGTCATTGTCCATGTTGGTGTTAATGACCTGAGACGTACCTCCCTGGACTACATGAAAAGAGACATAGAAGAGCTCTCCGATCTTGTAGCCCAGGCAGGTATGACCCTAGCCCTGAGTAGCCTTCTGCCATTTCCCAGAATGATACCGCAGTACAAGGACAAAATGATTGACTTCAACAATTGGCTAAGCTTCTGGTGTCATTCTAAGGGGATGCAGTATCTGTCTGCTTGGGATGACATGGTCAACAGACCACGATGCTTTACCACAGATGGCCTGCACCTGTCACCTCTGGGATTCCGGATACTGGCAAAGGCTCTTGCTGCCCCTATAGTGCCTTTTTTAGGCAAGGTTCAAATAACAAATTCACCACCATAACAGGAACAGGCAAGCAAAAACTGAGGGTAATGCTACTCAATGCTAGAAGTCTAGATTTCAAAATGAACTCACTCGAGGCACTCCTTAAAATGGAGACCATCAATATCTGTGCAGTGACTGAGACCTAGTTCAAGGCTCCAGAGAGCACCCCTGCACTACCAGGCTATAACTCATACCACAGTTTTCGGCCATGTAATCTGGACCGAAACACCAAAGGGGGAGGTGTGTCCATATTCATTAAGGATATCCACACCTCCAGGCTAGTTGCTCAGCATAATGCATCCGAGGTTATCCAAGTGCAACTAACTCTGGGCAAAACTGCAATCCAAACTGTAGCTTGCTATAGATCCCCCACCATGCCCCAGGATTCCCACTCCTCTTTTCTTGATGTACTGGAAAATATTAGGGTTAAACCAAACACCCTAATAATGGGTGACTTCAACTACCCTACCATTAACTGGGAAAACTACATATGTACCAACTCCTTAGCTCAATGCTTTCTGGAATTCATAAACTTCAATGCCCTGGATCAACTTATCCACACCCCCACTAGGGGCAGCAATACCCTAGACCTAGTCATTACCAACATGAGTGACCTATGTTCCACACCTGAAGTCAACTCCTCGTTGGTCCGATCTGACCATAAGCTAATCACCCTTGATATCCACATCCCACCCCTACCCCCATTAAGGAAACCACAGTAATAATTTTCTACAAAGCCAACTTCATGCTTCTTAAGACAGAAGTGGTGAACTTCATGACACCCATGCAGATGGACAATACAGTTACAACTGCTGAATCCTACACAAATGCACTCTATAAGCACTTATGCGAGTGCATGGATCGTGCTATCCCAAACAGAATCAAGACGCTAGCCTTCAAAAAAAGGGAGCCAATCTGGTGGTCCCCTGCCATAAACAAACTGTACAACAGAAGGTAGAAACTGTTGCAAAAGAGAGTAAAATCCCATGAGTGGAGGATCTCCCTGGTCAACCTCAGTAAGAAGCTGAGATCCCTTATAAGATCCTCCAAAGCTAGCTACGAAAAGAAAATCGCCACTTATTCTAAGGACAACCAGAAAGCATTCTATAGCTATGTGAAGAATCTCAATGGCAACACCCAGATCTGCTCTGAGTTACAGCACAACTGCACGAAAATTACAGAACCAACTGATATTGCCAGCATCCTGGCAGATAGGTTCAGTGCTAACTTTACTCCCCCCTCACCCCCTAAAGGGCCCATATCTATACAGGAAGAATGCAGAGTCCCTATAATCACAACTACGCAGGTAAAAGCTGCACTCTCTAAAGCCAAAAACACAGCATCCATGGGACCTGACAACATCCCAGGCTGCGTTTTAAACGAACTTCAGAATGAACTGGCTCCCCACTTAGGCACCATGTTCAATAATAGCCTCGCATCAGGCTTTGTGCCCACTGAATGGTGCACAGCAACAGTTATCCCACTCCACAAAGGGGGAGCCACCACTGATCCTGGGAACTATCGACCTGTTAGCCTGACGAGCCTGGTCTGCAAGGCTATGGAACGTATCATCATGGAACTCATAAACAAAGACATTGGTAACCTCCAAACTCTGGATCCCACCCAGTTTGGGATTATGAAAGGCAGATCATGCCTCCTGAACCTGATCAACTTCTTTGAGGCAGTCACCAAAGCCATAGATGAGGGTAAGGTGGTTCACACAGCCTATCTTGACCTCACCAAGGCTTTCGACATCATCCCCCATTCTGGAATTATAGCTAAACTCACTA
This sequence comes from Protopterus annectens, assembly GCF_019279795.1. Classification (NCBI taxonomy): domain Eukaryota; kingdom Metazoa; phylum Chordata; order Ceratodontiformes; family Protopteridae; genus Protopterus; species Protopterus annectens. The sequence continues at coordinate 1,968,051,969 of NC_056733.1, forward strand.
AACTAGGTATAAATCCCTACGTCACAAGATGGGTTGCCAACTGGCTCACTGACAGAACCCACACTGTAAAAGTTGCAGACTCTAAATCTGACCTCAAAGCAGTGACAAGTGGAGTACCATAGGGTTCCATCCTGGGACCTCTCCTGTTTGGTATCTACTTCTCTGAAGTACAGGCTAACACAGAAGTCCTCTGGCTAATGAAGTTTGCAGATGACTGCTAACTAGGAGCCATAGTCAAGTCCCCAAATGATGTGGACATCCTACAGAAGAGCCTCGCTGAGACAGATGCCTGGTGTCAGAGCCATGGCCTCAAGCTCAATGCCAAAAAGTGCAGTGTCATCCCCTTTTGTAAAACCTTTTTACCCATGAACTACCACATAGGCAGCAATCTACTTAACACCGAATGTGTGATAAGAGATCTTGGGACCCAGGTGGACAGTAGTCTCTCCTTTGATAGTCACATCACCACAGTAGTCAGTAAGTCCTTCTACGTGGCACACCTCATCATAAAAGGGTTCTCATCCAGGAAAAAAGAGGTCATTGTTCCTCTCTATTCTACACTCATTAGACCCATAATAGAGTACAATGCCCCTTTTGGAATGTACCTCACAAGACATCTGCAGCAGCTGGAAAGGCCACAGAAGTACCTCACAAAGAGGATTACTAGACTCAAACAAATGCCCTACACTGACCGCCTCAAAAATTTCCAGCTTTACTCCGTAGCACATCACCTACTCCGATGTGATCTCTGCCTAACATATAAAGCTATGTCAAACCCAGAGTTGTTGGACATGCTACACCTAAAGAAATCCCAATCCCTCTGAGCTACACACTCTAGGGACCTAAACCTTGTCACCACAATAAACTGGACATGCTGGAGGGATAGATTCCTGTCCCAGAGACTTCCCATACTCTGCAACAGGATACCCATCTACGTCAAGCAAAGTTCTTCATTAGCACTCTTCAAGAAAAATCTTAATGAGTGGATGGGAAATAGGAAATACACTCTGGGGATCACTTCTGTGTCTCTGCTCGACAGTAGCACAGGAAAATAACTTTCTTGGGTGGCGTAAGCCAGGGAACCTTGTTGGCTAGGCTTATGTAGGCCCTTGGGCCAATAGCCTAGTACCTACCTATGAACCTATGAATCCATCTGCACCCATTACATGTCATACCTGACCCATGGTGAGCATGTGCAAGGAGAAATGTTAGGGCTATAAGAGGAATACTGGTCGCTCTAAAGCACTCCTTGCTCACTTAGACAAAAAAAGCCATCTGTGTCTGGATGAGTCCAGCTGGATAAAAGTTACAGAGGGAACAGCAGTTGACAATTCTCATAGTACAAAAGCAAAGCAATGTAAGGCATAGCAGAAGAAAATGAGAGAAGCCCTGTCATTTCTATACCCCATCAAACAACAACATTTAACAAATTGTTATTGTTTTTAACTATCACAACCTCTGTTACAGAAAACTAAACTAGTCATCTTTGCATCTAAACTTGTTCCCACAAACTTTATTATATTCTCCATAAACAAAACCCAAATAAAGTTAGTAAATTAGGCCAAACTGCTAGGAATTACTATTGACAGCAAAGCTAGCTTTGACTTGCATAGTAATAATGCAGTAAAAAAGACTCACTTCAAATTAGACAAACTTTACAGAAACAAACAATACTTAGACAAATCCATCCGAATAAAACTTTCAAAAACGTTTCTCCTTCCAAACTTACTATACAAGTCTCCTATCTTCGCCAACCTCCACAACTCTTTGCAACACAAACTGCAGTCCTGTTATTATAAGATTGCAAAATTCGCATCAGCCCAACCAAATCATATCCACCATTGCCAGGCCACTAGAAAACTAAACTGTCTGGAATTTGCACATTACCTACATTACACACAACTTACCTTTGCCCATAAACTTATTTATAAACCCAAGTGTTGCCTTTCCCTGAAAAATATTATTGAACCTTACGTCCCATCCAAAAATCTACGCTCTAGCAACTAACACCTACTTAAAGTATCAAAACCTCGTAAAAGAGCAGGTAGCAGTCTCTATTCCCATTCCATAACTAAGCTGTGGAACAGCCTCCCATCATCAGTTGCAGAATTAGACAACATAATCTCCTTTAAAAGAAAACTAAAACACCATCTCACTGATAACCCGAGCTGCACATGCAACACATATCCACAGCCTCCTTAATCTAGCAAAACTGTTTCACATAGCAAATATACTTATGTATAGGTTGTACTGTTACACCATATGAGTTATCCCTAATCTTTAGTATCCCAGTCCACACATCTATACAACTGTCTTAACACATTTTCTTTTCCCTGTCACTTTCTACGTTTAATACTACCATTAATTAAATACATGCCACCTATAATCTACATATTCCCACCACCTAGCTGTAATATTTTAACTATATCTAGCCTACCTTTAAGTTTAACTTTCTAATTCTACCTTCCCACTACACTTACCTTTTCCTACCCCCCCAAAAAATTGAGCTGTATTGTTAAATATTTCTAACTGTATAATTTTTCTACGTTAATGTCCCATTGTTACTGTGTTGCGCCTTTTTACAACATATGTACTTACATAGTTTTCTGTATTATTTCACTTGCTTTATAAGTAATTGTTTCCTTACAAATTCATGTAATGGTTTTCATGTAACTTGGAGCTTTTCTCCCCAGGCCTCCACTAAAATGGGTCTCATGCCCAATGGACTTTCCCTGTTAACAAATGTCAATAAATAATAATAAGTAAATAAATTCCCTGGTTGAAACTGATATGCAGTTAAAAAGGGAAACTATTTAATATTGTGATGATGTTATACCTCATATGAGAGTATTAGTACACACATTAAATCATGTATGCACTATAAAAGTACATACCAATGTTTGGTTGCATGCTACATGTATGTGACATTATCTATATGTAGGCACTTGAATTTTGCTTGTTTAAACAGATATTTTTATATTCCTTCTGAATTTTAGGAGGCTGAGGATGTCATTTTATGCTTGGGAAGAGATTTCCAGATATTTAGGGCTATAGCAGAGAATGAGTGGTGTACTATAGCTTACTGCATGGGGTCTGAAGGTTTATAATACAGGTAGAAGGATACCTTAGATTGTATAGTATCTGTCTTTCAGACAACTTGGCAAGCATGAAAGGGAAAGGATTCCATACTGATGAACTTAAGTGTCAAGGAACCCACAAGAGCGATTTTTCTATGAGGAATAGGTAGCCAATTGGCTTTTGCAACAGAGGAGTAATGTTGCTGCCTTCTTAGTGACATTGTAAGGATACTAGAAATGTTGTTGGAGGTGGATTGAAGTAGAAAGAGTTTTTTATTTGGGACACCAAGAGCAAGGAGGAGACCATATTCCAGCTGTGGAAGGTTAGGTTCAGTGTAAGGGCTACATTAAGGTATACAACAACCAGAGAAAACAATCCACAAATATGCACAGTGAACTGACTGTAACTAAATACACCAAGGAGTACCAAACCAACTTCATGTAAATTCAGATTCAAAAATACAATTTATTCGAACTGAGCGCTTTCATCTATCGTAACATAGACTTTATCAGTTAATGCATTAGGTGAAATGAGCTCAGTTTATACCTTACAATTAATTGATCCCATGATAACATACCACCATAAAGGTCTTAAAGTCATATAACCCCCCACATGTACATAAATCACTACAAAATAATTAAAACATATAAACTTTGAAGCTTTACTTAAAATCAAACTAAATATGATCTCAATTTTAAAATACTGGCAATTGACACCTGGTCATTAAGTCCAGAAAACTTACAAGCATCCAATTTAAGTTGCCAAATTAGTTATTTTGCCTCTAACATGTCTTCCTATATGCCTCCCCTTGGGTTGGTCACCACACAATCAAGGCCAAAGAACTGAAAACTATGATCGGGATTACGAAGATTGTTTAAGTATTAGGAAAAACAACTTGAATAATTCTCTTGCTAAACACATTATAGGTAATCCCGATCATAGTTTTCAGTTCTTTGGCCTTGATTCTGTGGTGACCAATCCAAGGGAAGGCTAGTGGGAAGACCTGTTAGAGGCAAAAGAACTAATTTAGCAACTTAAATTGGATGCTTGTAAGTTTCCTGGACTTAATGACCAGGTGTCAATTGCCAGTATTTTAAAATTGAGATCATATTTAGTTTGATTTTAAGTAAAGCTTCAAAGTGTATATGCTTTAATTATTTCATAGTGATTTATGTACATGTGAGGGGTTATATGACTTTATGAATTTTATGGTGGTATGTTATCATGTGATCAATTAATTGTAAGGTATAAATTGAGCTCATTTCACCTAATGCATTCACTCTGATGAAGTCTATGTTACAATAGATGAAAGCTCTCAGTTTGAATAAATTGTATTTTTGAATCTGAATTTTCGTGTGTAGTTACAGTCAGTTCACTGTGCCTACATTAAGGGATAGCTGTAGTGCTGTGCAGGTTTGTTGGTGTGTGTGTGTGTGTGTGTGTGTGTGTGCGTGTGTGTGTGTGTGTGTGTGTGTGTGTGTGTGTGTGTGTGTGTGTGTGTGTGTGTGTGTGTGCGTGTGTGTGTATGTGTCCAAGTGATTTTTGTAGTGGTAATGTTTGGGAAAGGGGTTTTCATAAATTATTGTGGAGGGTTAAGGGAAGGAACAGTTTAGGGTTAGCACACACAAAAATGGTGAAACAGGAAGGTGAAGCCAACATGCTTGCTAATATTAACCTTCTCCCTGCCTATAAACCTAGCCAGACTCTGTAATTTATGAGCATATTTTTCCCTAACAGTATCCCTAGTCAGACAAATGTGGTCTATCGTGAATGCCAGGGTTAGGATTAAGTGGCTGGAAAATAAATCTGTGTTCACTTTTCTGTCACTTGATGTTCAATATTTTTTGTTTGGGATGGTTTATTTTCAAAGTGCCAGCATTTATGTATTGTGCATTGATGTTTTACTACTTCAGTATACTGTTGTATAATCAAATAAATTTACTATTGTATGACAAATCCATAAAGCATTTGAAAAACTATAGCAGGATGGTTCTTTAATGGCCAAAGTTTTTCAGGTCAATAATACTTTTTTAACTACTCTTCTAGTATTTTCCAGGAAGATAACAAGTATATCATTTTATTGCTTATTTTAGCCAGGACCCATCAAATTTGTTAGTTGTTCAAAAACTTTGTCAAATGTCATCACCTCCAATTTGTGGATTTCTTGACATACATTATATTGGTTTCAGCTTTTTGATCAAATTTCACCTTAGACACTGTTCTAACTTCTTACAATCTGATGGTTTCACTTTGATTCTGGGAGTATGCTCGCTTTCAGTGAGAGAGAGTGTCTCTGTATTATATTTTGCTGTGACCCATTCACTGTCCTTTAATTGACTTTTATCCAAGCAATGTGTCATTAACATAGTTGTCCTCTAGGAAGATATAAATTTACATTTCTGGAGCCATCTGTAGGTCAGGATATTATTTTTGTTTGATTATATTGTGGGTTTTATTTTGTTTGTGAGACTGAGCGGGTTTTAATGTCATTTAATGTCATTGTTGATGTGTATTCGTTGATGTAAGTTGTCTTTGATGATTTTCATATTCAGTGATGTATTTTACACATAACATGAGTCAATGCAATTATATTCTTTGTTTAGCCATAGAGCTGTTTTAAAAATACAACACTGGCTACCAAACAATATGGTTAGCATTATATGTTATCTCTGACTGTGTTGGTTGAACTAGCAATGACATTTGTACTGGTGATGGCAAATGATCTGATTATCAACATTATTCCCATTATTAGCATTTAATTTATGTAAAGGAAAAAAATTGCAACAAACATAGGATGGTAGGATGAGTGCAGAGTGCTTAAGGGCACTGTCTCACAGCCCTAGGGGCAGGGGTTCAGTGCTTATTTCCATAAAATGGTTGTATGAAGTTTGTAACATCCTTTCTATGTCTGTGTAAGTTTTCTTTGGATACTTTTGTGTTCCTCCCTCCTCCCAAAGAAGATAAAGGTTGACTGATTACCCTAAAGTGTCATTGCATATTTAAACATGCACTTGTGATCACAGCTGTGGATGAAAATGGACTTTGATTATCATAAATTTCATTTGGTTAAACAAATAATATAATTAAAAAATAATTTAAATATATCAAATAATATGAAAAGGGAAGGTCGGGATTTTAACTGTTTCTTAACATTTGATTGATCACTGCTGCTACCCTCTCTCTTCTAACTAAAAAGCATAGTTTGATACAGCTATAGTTAATGCATATATGTCATAACTTTATTTTCATAAGGCTTGGTATAAAGGGATATCTGTGTTTTACAATTTCTGTAAAGGAAGACAGGCTCAGAAAAGAGCTAAATGTGTCCCTGCTGAAGAATGTGGAGTGCAGTTTTTGAATTATAGTTAATGTCCTGAAATCACAAACATTATCGTAGCTTATAAACGTACGATACCAAAATCCTTTTACACCAAAAGACTCTAATCCTTGTGGGAAATTTTAACTTCTCTGCAAAGTACAGCTATAAATGTTTTAAGATTTGTGCTACAGGGAGAAGGAGCAGAAATTAAACACATTATCCCTTACTATGCCTTAAGGGGTGATCTGTAAAAATGAATGTATTTGTCTTAGTTTTGTACTGCCAAATCCAAGGGGTGGATGAAGCTTTTAAAAAGAAATAACATTTACTTTGATGTATGCACTTGCAATAAATAAGGTGAACAGTGTGAATGGATATATGGTATGCTTTTCTGGGCATCGATAAAAGCTAAATTGTCACAGACAAGGGGCTTATAATGCATGACTTTCAAATGAAGAACTGTTTGGATTCTTAATTTCATAGGTTCACAGATTTGTAGTTTCATAAGTTCACAGCTAATTACTATGTTAGCTGCCTTAATGGACCATTCTAGGCCTAGCCATTTTCCTTCCTAAAGGTGAGAATCATACCGTACCTTCTGTCTGTGAGTCAAAGACTTAAATCATTATACCAACCACCAAAATTAGGCAGCATTTAGAGGACAGAAATCACTTAATCCTTCACTTAGAAAGGTAAAATGTTAAGCTAAAATGTTGACATTGTAATTTATTGTTATGAAGTTCTAAATGTCTATCACTATACTTGTAAAGTCTTAATGAGTTTAGAGACATATTATCAACTTCTAAAAATATAATGACAGAAAATTAAAAGTAAAACTATTAAATATCCAAGGAAGGTGCATGATCTGACGGATACAGTTTAGACTGCGAAAAAGTGACACGTATCTTAATAAATATATACTTAACATTAAGGGCATGTTCTGCATCAAAGCGTGATATATATATATATATACTTACCTTTTCATATGCACACAGTGGCATCTTTCTGTATGCTTCAATATAATAAACTGTTTCTAAATGATACAACTGCAAACATTTTTAAGAAAGGAAATGAATTTAGATTTTCAGAAATCACTGCAGAAGATGCCTATTTCTCTCAAATGCAGTTACCTTAGCACTGATTTTATTAGAAAGTATCCCCTCTCCTGTGTAGTTGTGACAGCTTTAGAGCCCACAGAAAATATGATTTTAAGTTCCTCTGTAAACTTTGTGATCTGAGGTTGTCATTTTCCTCAGCTGTTGGGGTTCGGATCCAGTACTCAGATCTGACTCAATCACTTCTTCCAGATTGTAGAATACTGAAACTCTCTCCTCCCTTTACCCATAATGTCCTAGTTACTTTACGTACCTTAGCTGTCATTTGCCACCACAGCATTCGGACATAGGGGAGCCTTTAGAGCAGGGGTGGGCAAACTTTTTGATTCGTGGGCCACATTGAGTTCTAACATTTGACAAAGGGGCCGGAACAGGAGCAGATAGATGGCATGCTTTGAAAACATCACCTCATTGGGGGAAAAATACACATCTTGGGATATGGAGAAAACATGTGCTTTAATTTCCAATGAAAATGAAGAAAAGCATTACAATAAAATCTCTGACTTCAAAATGAGTCTTTAAACACTGAAAATCAAATAAATGACCATTTTATTTTAAAGCACTGAAAGTTCTGTTATCCTTCAGGATATCACCATCACTCTCCTCTTGACTGTCTTTTTTTTCAAAAACGGTAGGAGATGCAGATGTACTTGTCCTGTTCCTTTTATTCAATTTGTTTCCCCGGTGCCAAAAGTCAACAACGACCAGTGCAAGGAGGAAACAGTTGCAGCAAGTCAGTCTGTGAAGCGTTATATTTGACCTGCGTGCACTGTTTATTTTAACAACGTGCGTATCACGGAGACACACACATTTTAATGGGAGCAGTGTTGTTGGTCTCCTTTTTTAGCCAGCGCATCAAAGTCTGGAGTTAGTTTTGTTGTGGCGATTCTCAGGATGGATCTGAGGTGTAGGTCTGTTAACTTGGATCTGTGGCTGGCTTTGTTGATGTTCATGACGCTGAAGGTCTGTTCACACACGAAGGTAGAGCTGAACAAAGCCAACATCATCTGCGCTTTTCGCCTTAGATTTGGAAACGCGGCATCATTGAGTGAAGCATAGAAGTTATTTAGTTTCAGAGAGCTGAACTTCTTTTTTAAGGCAGGTCGGACTGAAGGTCGATCAATTCGAGCTGAAGCTCCTCTGGAGCTGTTTCGGGGTCTTGTGACAGAGGACAGGCCACCAATTGAAGTGACTTGTCAATTTTGTCGAAATCCAAAAACCGACGGCAGAATTCTACGTGCAGTGCATCCAGTGACTCACTGTATTTCTTTACTTTTGCTCTGGCCTCTTTCAGCGTGGCTAGTCTAGGAAAATGAGTGAATGACTTGTTCAAAATCTGCCTGGAGAATAAAGCCAGCTTGGATTTGAAGGCTTTCACGTTTGTGTACATGTCATGCACAAACTGCTCCTTCCCCTGCAGTTTCACATTGAGCTCATTCAAGTGTGAAAATACGTCCATAGCAAACGCAAAGTCACACATCCAGCTCTTGTTGCTCAGCTCAGGAAATTAATCAGTCTTCCCCTGCCACTCCAAAAACACGCCAATCTCCTCTTTGAGCTCCCACACTCGTTGAAACACTTTGCCCAAACTCAACCAGCGGACACGGGAGTGATAAAGCAGGTCCTGGTGATCCACATCAGTTTCCTCCAGGAACGCAATGAACTGACGGTGCTGAAGTCCCCGTGCACGTATGAAGTTGACGAGTTTCACCACAGGATTCACAACATGATTCAGCTGTAACACCGATTTACATAGAGATTCCTGGTGGATGATGCAGTGGAGGAAAATGACATCATGGTCAGGGTTTTCATCTTTCACTTTATTCTGGATTCTCCTTAGCAGGCCAACGTTTTTTCCTGTTAAATTCGGAGATCCATCTGTGGTGACGTTAACAAGCTTACTCCAGGGAAGCTTAATGTTTTTGATGGCAGCAGACACCCGTTCAAACAAGTCCTCTCCCCGTCTTTGTCCTTTCAGAGACTCCATTGTCAAAAACTCCTCCGTTATTTCAAAAGTTTTGTTGATTCCTCGGATAAAAATGAAGAGCTGAGCAGTGTCTTTGACATCGTTGCTTTCATCCAGTGCTAAAGAATAAAAAGTGAATGACTTCGCCTTTTTGTTTAATCTGCTGGTGATATCTTCATCTATTAGTTCCACACGGCGAGTCACTGCCCGCCGTGATAAACTGATTTTCTCAAATTTGTCTTTGTTCTCCGGGCACAAAATACCTGCTGTCTCTACCATACATTCTTTTAAAAACTCGCCCTCAGACAGTGGTTTGCTGGCCTTTGCTATTTTGAATGAAAGCATAAAACTGGCCTTGGTACTTGACTCTTGAATGGCAGTTTGATGGTGAAAAAAACTTTGCTGAGCCTTCAAATTAGCTGCCACCTTCTCAGCAGCAGCTTCCCGTTCTTTTGTTGAGAGCTTGCTAGCATAATTAGCATGCTTTGTGGCAAAGTGACGGCTAATATTATACTCTTTAAAAACCGCCACAGTTTCTTGGCATATCAGGCAAACAGCAGATGATCGTTGTTCAGTGAAAATATATTTAGTTGTCCACTCCTTATTGAACACTCGACATTCTCTGTCCACTTTCCTTTTCTTGGGTCCGCTCATCTTCATAGAGGGGCGGTGGGTCAAAGGGTAAAGTGCAAACGTGGAGTAATAGGCCTACGCTTCACCTCAACAAATCCAATATATCTAGAGTGCGCCATCTAGTGAGGAAACATCAGAATTGCAGGGGAAATAAAACATTAACAAGGTTAATTTATTAAATTTTTTCAAGTTTGGCGGGCCGAATCAAAATGTTTAATGGGCCGCATGTGGCCCCCGGGCCGTAGTTTGCCCATGCCTGCTTTAGAGTATTTGTGAGTTGTTTAGTTCCTCTTTCTATAATTCTTATTAATAGTATACCTTTCTCTCTTTTCTCCCTTTAACTCTTTTATGTCTAAGTTTATAATATTAGCTTTTTACTCTTAGGAGCATTCTTTATTACCATCTTTGGTATCCTATTATTTTACAGTAATACTTAGTACTATTTCTTACACTTTACCATTGTTGGTAATTTTTTTCCTCATACTATTTAAAAAAGTTTTCTTCCTTTTTATTTCATTACTTTTCATATCTATATTAAATGACTGATAAACCTTTAGGGTTTAAAAAAATCACAATTCAGATGCACATTCAAAGTGGATGTACTGTTTAGGACCTTCTCATCTGGATTCCGACTGTAACATTTGTAAAGAATTTAACTCCAGTACCTTAATTGGCCATAAAAATATGTTAATTCTTAGGGTTTTGCTGCCCTCAAAATCTGCATCTACAGCCTCTTGGTTTTAAAACACTAAAATGTTAGAGAAAAAATGAAATTCTCATTCAAAAGTATCTTGTAAGAGATGTCTTGATCCAACAACGGCTCCTTCTTCAGCTATGTCCTCAGAGCCCCCAGTCAAACAAACTAAAAAGTCAGATATGACTGATTCAGATCTGAGACCTAGAGGTGAAAAATCACCACAGATCTATTCACCTCAATTACTGTCAGAGATGATCACCTATCTGCTCCTATCCTCCTTTTTGGCACAACCTCATCACCATTCAAGACCCTCAATATCGGTTCAGTCCTCCAGGATCCTATCCAAAGCAGATGTGGACAGGATGATGAGGACATTTCTCAGGATACAAATGCAAATGGGAGTCCTTCCAGCTTTCTCCCCATCAGGTCTGGAGACCTTTGTTAGTACTACAAGTCTGATATTAGCTCCTTCTCCAATGTAACCTTTGGTTTTAGAGCCATTGGATCTGAAAGTTCAGGAGTTGTTGGCCTCGGATCCAATGATGTTGGCTTCTTCAACTCTGATGGTGTCTCTGAGCTGTCTGGCATAGAGTACTTTGGAGCCAGATGGCTCTCAGAACCATAGCATCGGTGCTGCCTCTGGGGTGTTAGATTTGACTCTGAGGTTGTCAGAGTTGTCTCTAACCCTTGGAGCTTCATTGCTGGGCAGCTTGGCTTCAATTCCCTCCTCAAGTAGTTTACCTTTGGGGTAAAGGAAGCCAATGGTCCATAAGCCTGCATCTTTTAATCTGTTGGTTTATCTTTCTCCAAGGCATTCTGCCTTCAAGGTAGTAGAGAGAGCCTTCTTTATTCCTAGAATTCAGATTTCTCTACCCTGTTTGGGTCAGACTCCCTGATACTATTAAATTCTGTCACCAGAGCCTCAGTCATCCATTCCACTGTGACAGCCAGCCCAAACCAGTCTCCAGACCACCCAGCAGGGTATAGTTTTCTCTTCCACTTCCTCCCCAAAGTATTCCACCAAACAGTTTCCTTGGAAGAGAATGTGCACAACAGGGCACTTAGACTCTACACAAGAGTCTGTCACTGAGGGCACTGACTTTGATGAAGGGGAAGGGTCTCCAAGATCACCACCCAATGATGACTCATTGGGAGACATTTTGGAACTCCTAAACCAAGAGGAGTCAGTTTTCCTGTAGGGCTTTGGTGGTGGCCCATCTACCTCCTAGGTGACTCCACCCACCGATAAGCTCAGTGATTTAGTCTCTCAATAAGCATGGAAGGATCTAGACACAATTGAGCCAATCCCTAAGAGACCAGATAGGATCCTGCCACCACCTAAGGATAGAGCACACTGCAGTATGGCATGGTCATAGCAGCAGCCACTAAGATGGAACTGGCAGAACAAAATTCCTCTGCCCACCCCCCCCACCCCCACCCCCAACAGGAAGCCTAGGGTACTGGACAGGTTCATGAAAAAAGTCTATGCTTCAGCAAACTTCAACCTTAAGTCATTCAATTATTTGACACATTTTGTGAGACTTCAGAAGGGTTTGATCAAAGAACATTCCAAATCCCTCTCTGGGACCTTATCCTCTGAGCTAGAGAATTCTATTTCCTCACAGCTGACTACCCTTCAGTCTGTTTCAAATACATTCATGAGGCTTATCTTCCATGAGACTGAAGGTACCTCACGCTTGGCAGGTTCAGGCATTTCCATCAGAAGACATGCCAGGATGCACTTATGTGACTTTACTGAACCCTTTAGAGCTTCTTTTGGTACTGCTCCCTTTCACGGAACCTCCTTATTTTGTCCCAAAGTAAAAGATACACTCTGTAGGTGTGAGCAGGAAGGGAAACCCTGTCTCCTGTGCATGTATGTTTTTTTGACCCATCAACAGACCTTTTCTAGGAACCAATGAGGCAGATGGAACATGTGGTTCAAAAAAATCTTAGGATCCCTTACAAGATCTACATGGATGTTCACAGTGGAAGAGGGGGAACTTAAATGGAGGATGCCATCCCCACAGAAGAGGTGGTAACCAGGGATCTAGGGATACTTTCATTGACAGATCCTATTAGTGATCCTGAAAGAAGGCCCAACTATCTAAACCTGGAGGCAGTCAGGGATGATTTTTCCCTGCACCAGAGAGCCTGGGTAAAAATTCCAAAAGCTACATGAGATTAAGTAATACCATTTTCCCATTTACTCCCTCTAGTGTCAAACAAAATCCTCGATGCTCCACCCAGTGAGAGGGAAGCAGCAGCTCTAGAAATAAACAAGTTGCTAGAAAATAAAGAGCCATCCAGGAGGTCCCCCCACACCAGAAGGAGTCCAGAACTTATTCAAAATTCATTTTAGTTCCAAAAAAGACAGGGGACTGGAGACCCATCTTGGGTCTCAGCAAACTAAATCGATTAGTTCACTATGCAAAGTTTCAGATGGTCATGGTTAAGTCCATTCTGCCTTTTCTGCACAAGGCCTACTGGATGTGCTTGGCAGATCTTCAGGATGTGTGCTATCACATAAAATTGAACATATGTTCAAGGAGATGTCTACACTTCTGGCTGGGAGTCAGTCATTACCAATTAAGAGCACTGCACTTTGGTCCCACCACAGGCCGCGGGTGTTTGCCATGTGTATGGCAGTAGTTGCAGCTCACATAAGATTGCAAGGATTCTGACTGTTTTCATATCTGGATGACTTGCTCCTAACCACTCCTAACCAAAAAACAGAAAGCAGTCCAGCACTATGGTAAACCGTGGATTGCAAGAAAAATTCCACAAAACCCAAACTAAGCAGATCCAATAACAGACATGCAAAATTGGTGAAAGACCAAGTTTATTACTCCACAAAGCTTTTGGGAAAAGTCCCTTATTCAGTATGTATGCATTAGTTAGAATCAACAGTCACTTTATACAATTCAAAAATAGAACAGCCCAACAGAAAAACACATTCAATCAGTCAATTGTGGTGCAGCTAAAATTTTAAAATCATACAGCACCTATGCATATAAAACCTTCAGCATATAAAGCATACATACAAAAAAAATACATAAAAGACCACACCTAAAAAAGTATGCATATAGAAAACATTCATAAAAGAATGGTTATAAAATATATTGCTTCATTTTCAGTATAGGCTTAAAACGTATAGCTGAATTTAAGCCTGGTCTAGAGTCAGCATTTAAATGAGTCATCCGTCCATATTCACGAACCTGTACAGCATTATTAAGATCACAATTGGAATTGTTTTGTTCAGGAACCTTTGAGAGCTCACTGTAGTCAATAAATGGCATAATCAGTGCCAAATATAAGGGAGTAGTTACCTATTCCTTAAGCAATTAGTTGGACTAAAAAAAAGATTTCCTGAAAAACATTATTAAATAATGGGAGGGAGCTATCAAACCAAGTATGTAGGTCCCTGACGATATTTTTGTTTTGTAGTGGTGTGTTGTCTATAAAGTATGGTGAGGGTAGAGGTTGTCTACCATAAGTGATGATACTATACTTTTTTAGCATTTGATTTCAGCCTGTTTGCAGTATATAAACAGTTTAAAAGGGCAAGTTCATTCAGGAGTGTTTGTGTATCATAGGGTGACAGCCCCTGGTTTACAGTTATGCACAAACTTTTTAGTCAAAGGCCTTGGTTCCCTGCTTGGAGATCTATGACAGAAATGCAAAAAAAGGAGAGGTCCCAGCAAAAAGTCCTGAGAACCATAGCTGGTCACTTTCATTATTTCTGATGGCTTTGAACAGAAGTCTCAGTGAGAAAAGACACTATTTTTTGCAAGGATTTTGACAGTTTTTTTATTAGGCCAGAATAGGGCTTGTCATTTTGAATAAGTTCAGGATACTGAAGGGTATTCATGTCTTAGTTTTCTAACACAGTTAAAAGATTCACATGCCAGGGTAAATTCATGAGCACCTTTAGTGGCACCCTTTATGTCTTACAGTCAATATTTGTTTTCTCTTTTTTATATTTATTTTACTTAATTCACATAGGTTCATAGGTTCATACTAGGCTATCTGCCTTAGGGCATTTATAATCCTAGCCAGAGTGTGTTTGGCTTTCGCCGCCCATTTTAAATTAATTTTGCTATGCCCTTTTTCGAGGTTAGTATACTGTGCCTCTGTCTAACAGTGACAAAGAAGTGATACCCGGGGTAAACCTACGATCTCCCATCCACTCATCAAGATAAATCTCAAAGAAGAAATTATTTCAGAAAAAACAACTGTGAAGAAGAATATTTAGATGTATATATGTATATGTGTATACACGTATATATATATATATATATATATATATATATATAGATATATATAAATATATATATATATATATATATATATATATATAGATATATATGTATATACGTATCTATCTATTTGACAGTTCTCAGAAAAACTGTGTGGTTGGAAGCAGTGATGGTCGGATCAGACATAGCTTCAGATGCAGTATTTGTTCTTTCTTTTTGGTTAGAAGAAGCAGTGAGTACAGAAGTTGAGAAACTAGATCTTTTGACAGGTCTTTACATTTTGCATGGGGGGTTGAGCTCCATCAATGGCTTCCAAAAAAAGAAGATGGCTGTAAAGCCTTTAACATCAGCTTATTCTTTCCTGTCTGCAGAAACTCACGATAAAAGCTACAGTTATAAACAATATAAACCAAGATTGTAGGAATGGAATTTTAAAGATTCTGCAGTAAATCTTGTATGTAAAAGAAATATCCATAGTAATAAAACACTGACACCAAAACGGAAAAATAAAACTGTAAAATAAACTGTCAAAATACTGGAGAAAAAAGTTGGTAAAAAGACAAAAAAGCTTTGGGATTTTCAGCATTAATAGTTATAATACAGTTTAAAAGGTGAAGGACTGAAGATTTTTGCTGAAAAGTAAAGGAGAAAAGTCAATAAACTCAAATTCAGATTAAATTGAAGAAAAAGTATTTTTTTTAAGTTATAAAGAAAAAAAATAGGAAGATATAATTTATCTTTCACATAAAACTCAAGAGCTGAAGGTGACCATGTCTGAACTCTAAAGCAGCAAAGGAGGTCTGATGGATGTTAGGGGTGGTTTATTATGGGTAAAGGCCACAAGCTAGAATAATGTTCCAGTCGGATCTGAGTATCGGATCAGAACCCATACATTGAGGGAGGATAACAATTGACAAAATCATATTTTCAAATGAACTCAGTGGGAAACACTATAACATTAAATAAATAAATAACTGCAGGAAACATAGATAAGTGGCCTGTGTGGTGACTGATTTATATGACACATGAAGTACATTGTGCTGTAAGATAATAAAACGTGGACCTTGGGCTGTGGCTTCACCACTTATCCCAAAATGTTTTCCTAAAGTTACAGCACATAACAGCTCATGTATCAAATACCTGAGCCCATGTAGTCCATATGTATTACAGTGGTAGATCGTAGATGCAAGGTAGTGGTGGAAACATGTATCTGGTGCACTGTATAAATATGTTTTGTTTAACTACAATCTTGTTAAGTCATCACAAGATTATCCATATCTTTAGTACATCAGCAGTCTAAAATAAACCATATTTAAGCTACTAGCTAATACCTAAAGAAAGCAGGCATACACTGCACATGCAAAGCAGGCATCTGCATGCATACACATGCACAGACACACACACACACAGCAGTTCACCAAAAAGTCATAAAAGTAAATGTGCTCATAACCATAAATGTGCTTGTAATTTTGAAATGAAACCTGGATTTCTCATTAATTTCAAAATAATATAAATATATAACTATGTGTATATATATATATATATATATATATATATATATATATATATATATATATATATATAAAACATATTATGTCATATGTATAGGTATAAAGCATGCACTGTATACACACAGTTTCCTGAAAACAATACTGCCATTTAAATCTACCCTAAAGCCAAAATAAATTAAAATGAAAAAGTTAAAAAAATAAAAAATAAAATAAAAGACTGATCACATATAGCACATAGAGCCAGTCAGAAAACAGCATTACCAGTAAGATTGTTCAGGTTCTAGCAATGTAATTTAAGTTGAAACTGAATAACTAAGCTATAAAGCTAACAAACTTTAGAATAATCCTCATTACTATATGAAAGTACATCAAGAAAAGTAGCTGACACTAAAAACATGGAATTAAGTAAAGAACTACTATAGAAAAAGTCCTGCTAGGCTCTATAAAACCTATTGAATTACTTATAACCCTGTTTGGAAGATAACTTGCACAGCAGCCTCTGTTCACTGAAATCAGTGGCAACAGAAGAGCAATTAAAATCTAAAAAATGCAAGAAAGAAAGAAAGAAAGAAAGGAAGAAAGGAAATGGATAAATATGAAGCGACAATGTGCTGGGATCTAGTATGTGTGTGGAAAATACAATATATTGAACGGGAGGTTTACGGAACACAATTAAGAACTTGTAGCCCTGGATCTTTCTGCAGTTTTCCTGATTCTACAGAAATTTAGTATTAAATAGATTTATAGGTACATACTTTCTTACTAAGCTTACGACCACAGGTGGACAGTAGTCTCTCCTTTGATAACCATATCACCAGAGTAGTCAGGAAATCCTTCTACGTGGCACACCTCATCACAAAAGTGTTTTCCTTTAGAAAAAAGGAGGTCATTGTTCCACTCTACTCATCCCTCATCAGCCGCATTATAGGGTACAATGCCCCATTTGGCATGTATCTCACAAGACACCTAAAACGATTGGAAAGGCCACAGAAATACCTCCCTAAGAGGATTACCGGCCAGAAACAGATGCCATACGCAGACCGTCTCAAAAAACTCCAGCTCTAGTCCGTCGCATATCACCTACTCAGAGGCGATCTCTGCCTAACATACAAAGCTATGTCAAACTCAGAGCTGTTGGACATGCTACACTTAAAGAAATCCCAATCTCTTCGTACCACATGCTCCAGGGACCTAAATCTTGTCACCACAATAAACAGAACATGCTGAGGGATAGATTCCTGTCTGGGACTTCCCATACTCTGGAACAAACTACCCAGTTATGTCAAGCACAGCTCCTCATTGGCCCTCTTTAAGAAAAATCTTAATGACTGGATGAGAAATAGAAAATACACCTTGGGGATCACTTCTGTGGCACTGCTCGACAGGGGCACAGGAAAATAATTTTCTTGGGTGGCAAAAGCCAGGAAACCTTTTTGGCTAAACTTATATAGGCCCCAAGGCCGATAGCCTAGTACCTACCTATGAACCTATGAACCAAAGGAGACCATCAAAAAGTCCTGCTTACAGCAAGGCAGTTTCACCAGATGTGAATAATTTATTGTTTGGTGAGAATGTACCACTGGATGGGTGTAAAGGCATTACCGAAAACTGGAAACAAGTTACCTCAAACTCTTCCATTTATTGTATCCTATTTATATCATAGAGAAGAATCCTATTCATTGTGTTTAGTGAAAGGAATGAAAAAATAATACATTCTTATATAACTATGTGGTGTATGTCTTTTCTTTTCCTTCTGAGATTTAATCTTGGCTTCTGAAAGACAACTGGGAGCAGTAAAAGGGGTACTACGAAATCAGCAGAGTTCAGGAAAATTACATCTTATGAAAATGCAGAGAGTTCCTTGGGTATAGACTTGTCTGTAAAGTGTACTCTACTGGCACACAAAGGATTAATACCAGGGCACTGTGTGTGTGTGTGTGTGTGTGTGTGTGTGTGTGTGTGTGTGTGTGTGTGTGTGTGTGTGTGTGTGTGTGTGTTTGTCTTTTTATCAACTGTTTTTACTGATAGGGGATGCTTATTAAAATTAGACATGTTTTCTTTTTTTCCAACTGTGCCTATTCTGAGAAATACAGTATATGAGAAGCTGAGATGTGGTTTAATACTTTATTTAGTCTTTAGACTTTGTTTTGGAGAAAGCCTCTTTCTGTATCCCATTGTTCACATTACAGGATATTCACCCTTAAATGTTGCATTTACCATATTTATCTTTAATTTAGGTGCCCAATGTACTTGATAAGAAAGTAGCCACAATAGTTGGGTGGAGTGGCAACAATGGTTTAATCAGATGGTTTTAGTATTTTTAATTCTGTTTTCACTAAGTAATGCTAGATTTGCCAACGTCTAACCTAACTTCAGAGTATCACTGTAAATAATTCATATATACATTTTCAGTGTCCTCTGCAATAGTGTCCCTTCAACCACCAGGTACTACAGCCAACACTTCTCCCCCTCTGTAGCAACAACTGTCTGCTCCTACCCCGTCTGTCATCAGTCTGATCACATTAGACAGCATCTACCTTATGCTTACCAGCTGTCTGCTGCTGCGACTGATTGAAAGTACATCCTGTGACAGATGTAAATATTTTATAAACACTGAGGCAAATCAATTGGCTCAATGTCAGTAAGCATCATACTTCCATAAAGCCACGTCTCTCACAACACACCACTAATCCCATACCTTGTGAGGAAGTAGTAGAACATACATTTACCAAAGCCTTCTAGAACAAACGCTAAAAGATTTCAGCTTCCAGTGCACAAGAAAATACCTTCTTCTCCATGCCTACATACTACAGATCCACACGGATTACCCGAGAGTCACCAGGAAAGCAGGCCAGTGTCAATAAACCCACTAATTCTTCTTCCTAACATGGAAATAAATAATCAGGCCTATGTCCATAAACCCCCACTAATTCACCTTCCTAACACGGAAAAACTTTATGCATGGTGATTCTAGTTCAGAATACAGACACCACACTCACCAGGCTGGACAAGAATGTAGTGACTGTCAACTTCCTGTCTAGTGCCATGATCTATCATGTCACCAGTGCCCTAAGGTCTCTAACCAGGAAAACATTACTATGACCTAGTTGTGGCACATGTGAGAGTGAATGACCTGAAAGGCTCCTCCCAGAGGGACATGCAATGAGACACAATGAAACTTAATATACATGTGTTAGAGGCAGATAAGACACTGGTCTTGAGTGGAATCTTGCTTTGCCGAGGATGATGCCTAGATACCAAGACAAAATAATTAGATAACTGCTTGTATTCTAAGGAGATTCAAAATGTGTCAGCCTAGGAATGAGATGGTACATATGCCTTCCCTTTTCAACATGGATGGCTTACCTAAAGCTATCATTGCCCCCCATAGTGCCTTTTTTAGGTAGAGTCTCCCTAATGGACATTACTACATAGTAAGCGTCAACCCAGACTTAAACAACATCATGCTGGCACTCCTCAATGCTAGTAGTCTAAATAGAAAAATACTACAACTCGTGGCCCTCATACATCTCAGACACATTCATATTTATCCGGTTATCAAGATGTGCTTTCAGTGCAGTGATGGAACTCTGTCTAGACTAGGGTTTAGTGCCTATAAAGCCTTTAGTCTTTTCAGTAATGGTGGGGAAGTATTTGTCTTTTATCAGAAATACAATTGTCTCACTTCAAGTTACACACAACCCTAAGCTGTAACTCTTGGACATCCAAATCACCCCTGACAATCCCAACTGTTATTGTACAAATCCATCCTTATGTCACGTTACACACATCCCTAACCTGGAGCTCTTGGACATTGAAATCATACTTAACAATTCCAACTAGTATTTCTTTGTTAGAGATCATTATCCCCCAAGGGTTAAATATCAAAGCAAATACCCTCTTACTATGGGACTTCAAATACCCAAACATTGATTGTCACACTTACACCTTTAAGAAAGGTTAGCCTCATCATTTGCTGGGCATTGTTAATACCAACTCACTAGAGCAAATTACTGAACATCCCACTAGGGGCTTTAACCTATCCCCTGTCTGTACTTCACCCCACATCTCTTTATCCCTGGTTAAATCAGATCCCAAATCACTCATCTTCTCTTTCAGGTCTAGTGATACCAATCCACAACTGAATGAGACCATTGTTAGGGTCTTCATCAGGGCAAGCATACTTCAGCATGTGTAATACCTACTCATAATTCTTAAGGAGCTTAAGATCACTGTTAGTAAATGTAAAGCACAGTTGGACCTTAAAGTGGCTACAAATACCAAAGGAAACTGCAAATAATTCTTTAGTTATGGTAGGAAATTAAGGAATAATGTCCAACAATCCACTGAGCTCATCCATAATAATACCATGCATTCCATTTTCAAGGCTACAACTCATGCATTTGCAGATACATTTAGTGCTAACTGTATACCACCTGCCCACATTGTGGGCTCTAGCACTGAAAATTTAGCTTGCCCTGAATCACCTTAGATCACTTTAGAACAATTCTTAGAATTCTTGACAAAAGTCAAAAATAATATTTTATGGGACTAGATAGCTTACCAGGTTGCATTCTCATCAGTGTCAAGTATGCACTATCCAGGCCTGTACTTAAATTGTTCAGCCTTAACCTACTGATATGGTCCATGACTGATACCTGTACAACAGCCACTGTGACTGCCCTATTGCTGATCCAGGTAATTATAGACCCATCAGTCTCACCAGGCTTATGTGTAAAGTGATGGATCATATTATAGCAGAACTTATTTCTGGATATAAAGGCAATGTAACTGATATAGACCCCACACTGTTTTGTTTTATGAAGGGCAGGTCCTGTCTTATGAACCTAATAAACATGCTTGGAAAGGTTACAGAAGGTGTGGACAATGGTCACTCTGTACACCCTGCATATCTTGATCTAGCCAAGGCCTTTGACACTATCCCCATGTTGGTAATACTGAAAAAGTAAACATAATGTAAAACCCTACATGGTCCACCAGATTGAAAATTGATACCCAGCATATCCCAGTTTTGAAAACTGCTGGTACCCACAATGAACATACATTTTAAGTAGTGGGATAACACAGAGATCAATCCTGGGCTTCTCCTGCTTGCCACAAATTTTGCAGATATCCAAGACAATTTCTCAGAAGTGTTGTTGACCAAGTGGGTCTATATTATGATATCGCACTCTCAGAAGAGCAAATGACACATAATTGACCCCATGTAAGTGAAAGCTTATAACGTCAAAACCTCAGAACAGCGATTTTTTTTCCAAGGGAAAAAAATTGCTGTTCTGAAACAAAAACAAAAAACTGTAAAGCATTACATAATGTGGGGGGCTACACCCCCCACACCCCCCTACTTAAATATACCAACTCCAAGATCACACTACAGTGCCAAAAATGGCAAAGTAGTGAAAGTGACCAAGCAAATTCTTTCCCAGGGAAAGAATTTGCTGAAAAGCCACTTTGCTGTTTTGCCTTTTTGCGCTTTTCAGTTCGACTAAGACACATTTGACAACCTATGTCTGCGACAGCATAATAGGGAGCCGACCAAGTTTGCTGGTGACTGCAAGATGGGCGCTGTTGTCTACTAATTCACTGATATGAAATACTTCCAAAAAGGGCAGGAATATGCACATCCCTGGTGTACTAAAAAATGGCCTTGAGCTAAATACAAAAAAAGTGCAGCAAAGTAGAAGTTGACAAAACTTTGCTCACATTTCACATGCTATAACAGGTACTACTCTTCAGACAGATAAAGACTTAAGAGACCTAGGTATGTATGTAGGCAACTCTCTCAGCCGATCATTATGTTTCCCCAGCAGTCAGAAAATCCTTCAATCTAATCCAGTTTATTTCCAAGAGACTATCTTCAAGATCAAGAAAAGTCATCTTACCACTGTACTTTTCCCTTATCAGGCTCACAGTCAAATACAGTACCCCCTTTGATGTGTACAAATCAAAGCATATTGCTCAATTGTAAAGGCCTCAATGATTTTAACCAAGAAAATTAAGGTCCTTAATCCTTGAAGTATCCTGATAGATCGTCAAGCCTCTGCTTATATTCAGTGGGTCTATATTACAACATCGAACTCACAGGAGTCCGAACATTGTAATATCGAACCCAAATGTTTGAAATACAAAAATAGTGAAGCCACGGCACACCAATTGTTTTCCCAGGGAAAGAAATTGGTGGGCCGTTTTCAGGGCTTTGCTATTTCCTCCACTGTGGTGCGATCTCGGAGTTGGTATATTTCATTTAGGGGTGGGGACACAGGATTGGGGGGTGTGGAGGATGAAGCCTCCCACATTAGTTTAAGTTAAGTGTTTTTTTTTTTGTACCGGAACAGTGATTTTTTTCCCAGGGAAAAAAATCGCTGTTATGCATTTTCGTAATTCTTGGGTTTCGAACTTCATGGTTCAATATTACATCGTTCGAACTCCTGCGAGTTTGACAATGTAATATAGACCCATATTCAGTAGCCTACTGCTTGCTCCGAGTTGACCTGTGCCTTCCTTTTTAAGCCATGAAGGACCCAATTTTATTTGCCTTCATATTTGCCCTCATATTTAGGACAAATCTAGTCACTGTGCAAACACCCATATTAACAACTTAACTCAGCACTTGGAGAAAACCAAGATTCTGGAATAAGTTACCCTTACAGGGCAAGCAAAGTACTACTCTGTATGCCTTTAAAGCTAGAATTGATGACTAAATTGGTAAACACAAGCTTACACCAGGGTTAGCATGAACGGCTTACTTGATTTGGGAGGTGAGAAGTATTAAGCACTCATAAAGTGTAGCAAAAACTTTTATGTGTGTCACATTCAAGGTTATATGATTTGACATCTTATGGTTACTCTCATCACGTCCCGAGTATTGCTCCTATTTTCCAATGTTTCTAAATGCATTTTTAATAATGATGGTGATAATTCACAAATTCACCTAGTGAAACTTAAACATTTTTCACCAAAAACTTCTCAAGTGTTAAGAATATTACAAAACTTGACATTTCTACAAAGAACTTGGATTGAATAAAATGAGAATAGTCATATTGGAATAAATGCAAGAGAACAACTGAAAGACCATTGCTTGAAAATAATTGGGGGGATCAAGTCTTTCTAAGTCCAGACTCCTCCTTCAAGAAATGGAGAGGAAGTGTTAGTGATCTGTAAGAAAGGAAGGTGGCCAGTAAAAGGCAGTTACACAGGGAGGCCGTGGATCCTTGGTGTGGCAGAAGTATTGGAAGGTAGAGCAAGCTATACAAGGGATACATATAGTAACTAGCCAAAGTACATGGATAGCATGCCTACATCAGCATCTGTCAATGCTTGTGTGTTTATATAGTATTCTATATTAAATTATACAAAGCCATACTGACTCACTGAGGACTCTTCACAGACTCCCTGATGCATGTGTGGAGATAGAATATTTTGCTCTCAATAAGAGTTAGAGCCTCAGGATTGCATTCCAGGAATGGAATTTTTAGAGCATTTTGGAACAGCCAATTGGGTTAATAGGGCCAAAGACTGCATCTTGAACTGCCTTCATCCTGATTTCATTCCATTATCTAAGCATTTCTTATCATTATAGACTTGTATTCCAGTGTTTTCTGCAGCATTGTTTTAGATCATATATTTAAGATTCACTTGTTCCTTGCTTGAATGATAGTCTCAATATGATTTATAACATGAAATGTAATGGTCAAAAAAGTATTTTCTGAAACCCTTCAGAGCATTATAGATTCGCTCAGAGATGTTTCCTTTAAAATATATTAATGAAGTAATGTAATCCTGTAATACTCTTAAAATCATTAGAACCAGAGCAACCACAGTGAAGGAAAACAAACAGCTTTATTAAGAAATATCCACGTTGAGCGCTTTCTTCCCCTAAATTTATAAGGGACTTCCTCAGAACAAAATTCAAAACCCCAACCCAGCCTTTTATAATACTCAGTTGTCACTGATTGAATAATTAGTATTAATTAAAAATTTTCACTTCAAAAAGAAATATCAAAAAAGATTTTACATCAAAAGAATACAATTTAAAATCACTTTAAAATCAGATTTGACCTACACACCAGTTAATGCCACATTAATTTTCATAAATAAAAAATGAAACTTCATAGAAAATGTTGCTTCTTAAAAATGCATATATAAGCTCAACCTAAAATGTTTTTTTAAATTTAAAATACTGGTTATACTAAAGACTTCATTAATACCTGGATACTTGGTGGCATCAAGTCTCAACTGCCATCTTAGTTCACTGATATCTAAATGTATATCCCAACTTTTTTCCTGTGGATCTTTTTGTAGGTGTTGAATTACCAAAAATTTAAAAGTATGGTCCCTACGTTCATTCAAAATGTCTGGCTAATGCATTAGTCTGCCTACTATGCCTGATATCTAGTAGGTGCTCCCCTATACGATTTTTAAATACCTACTAGTTTTGCTTATCTAAAATATAGGATAATCTTAGCATTTCGCAACATATACAATGTTCTGAGTGTTACAATTATAATGTCCATTAATCGTTATTGTGTTTACATTCAGAACAAACTTGTCACCTGTCTCAAGAATGTGTGGACAAAACTTACACCTCTTGCATTTAAAATTCCCTTTACTTCTATTGCTAACATTCACGGTGTTGTGTTTACCCATTTCCAGAATGTTTTTAAAGGACCTATCTTTTGTATATATTATTTTTGGTCTCTTCCCTACTTTTTGCCCCACATTTTGATCAAATTGTAGTATATCCCAGTTGTTAAAAATTGTATCAACAACTTTCCATGCATCTTAATTAAAAGTTGTTATGAAGCCTATATTAAATTGTTATGTAACTCCAAAATATTACCCCCATCACTGGCACTGTTAACATTGTTCAAGATTGGCTTGTATGTGCCATTATTAAGCTTACATATAATCTCCTCACTAATGTCATCCAATAATTCCTGGGGATAATTTTGGCCTTAAACATTTTCAAAATAAATTGAATTTCATCCAAGAAGGTGGTATCCGAGCTCACCATCCTGGCAGCCCATGCCAACTGTCCCTTTACTATCTACTTTTTTTTGAAAATAAGGATGTGCACTAGTGAATTCTAGATATGAATTCGAGAAAGTTGGTTTTCTGTGTATTCCAGATTCCAAACTATTCTTATTAGTAATGATAAGATTTACATCCAAGTATGATATACTAGTTTTACTATGTTTGTATGTAAATTAAAAAAAACTCACGGTACTATTTATATAATCATAAAATTGGCACAGATCATGCTCATTGCCATTCCAAATAATGAAAAGGTCATCCAAAAAACCTTGTATAATACAGAATATTGGAATGATATTCACCTTTCATGATGTACAGTTGTTCCCAGAAGGACATAACATAATTTGCAAAGACAGGGGCACAGGCTGTCCCCATCACCACCCCTGTACTTTGCTTATAATACTATTCTTCAAAATATAAGTAGTTGTTTTGTAAGACCACTTCCATTAATGTTACATATGTATTAATGTCATACTGATCATATACCCCAGTTTTCTATAATTGGGCTTCCAACCAAAGTAGCCCTTCATCACGGGGTATTATGGTGAAGAGACTAATGACGTCTATAGTGACCATTATAACGTCACTATCTAACCGTATTCTACCAATAATTTCCAAAAATTGCCACAGGTCCTTGCTAATGTATGGGAAGGCCTTTAAACCTACTTGCAATTTTTTGTCCAAGTATTTACTAATAAAACAGATTTTGGAACATTTTCCATCTACAATTGGCTGAAATTGTGGGTCTCTCAGCCCTTTATGGACCTTGGGAATACCAAATATATTAGGTACCATGGGGTGTTTGTTACACATGAATATGCTCATCCTCACTAATCTGCCCTTGATATAACATATCATCAAGTAACAGATCAATTTTTCTGTATGTTATATGTATTTCATTGAGGGAACTTTCCGAATAGGTCCCATCCATCAACAGGGCATTCATCCCATTAAGATAATCAGCTTTATTCATTATTTATTCATTATGACCACCCCATTGCCTTTGTCTGGTTTCATGATACGAATACACTTTCAACCAAAGATGTTTGGTTGACATTTAAGTGCGCAAGTAAGGGAACGAACTTGTCAGTACTTACAGCATTCATCATTTCGAGAGCCATGTCCATTAATTCTTCTGCTGCAGGCTCCAGTTACTGTTGTTTTTTGGTCTCGCCCCTTGTGTAACATAGTCCTGATGAGTGTTTACTAAAAAACGAGACTGCTGATCCTTCTCACGGAGCTTCTCAGAACACCTAACATTTTCATTGCTAGGAAAAGTTTGCTGTGAGTACGTACTTGCCACATTTTGAGCTCTCGTGTGTGACGTCACATCCTCCCAGTGATCCGTACCATGATTGGCTCCTTCATTACTGTTGTCACGGCAACCTGGGGAAAATAAATATACCTTCTGCTTGGTATATTCATTCAGATCTCTTTTAATTTTATTCATTAATGTGGCATTAACTGGTGTGTAGGTCAAATCTGATTTTAAAGTTATTTTAAAGTGTATTATTTTAATGTAAAATCTTTTTTAATGATTCTTTTTGAAGTGAATTTTTTAATTAATACTAATTATTCAATCAGTGACAATTGAGGATTATAAAAGGCTGGGTTGGGGTTTTGAATTTTTTTCTGAGGAAGTCCCTCGTAACTTTAGGAGAAGAAAACACTCAGTGTGGATATTTGTTACTAAAGCTGTTTGTTTTCCTTCACTGTGGTTGCTCTGGTTCTACAGTTTTTGGTTTCTCAACTCTTAAAATCTTATTGTATCTTAATTGTAAGATTAAAGAATTTTTTAATAAATACTTTTAATACACTGCTAAGAGATTAATGAGCTAACATTTGAAAAAAAACCCCCAAAAACTATGACCTCACTGCTGGCATGACATTATGATTAAATCCAGTTAGCGCCACTGCATATCAAGATGAAAATATGCCATCTGTTGATCAAACAGTAAATTTGCATTGGTTCATTTCTTACTTTCCTGAAACAATTTTCATTTAGTCATTTTATTTTCTAAATAGATATTTTTCTAGATAGTAATGTTGACAACTTCAGCAACAAACACCACATTTTGAATACAAACCAATTGTCATACTAGCAGTAGAAATGCCTAACTTTACATCTCATGCTTCAAGATTTGTATTGAATATTATATTGCTATTCTTGCATAAAGCACTTTCAGCTGCCTGTCATTTTGTAACCATTAGATCACTGTCAGACAAATATTTACTTGCATAAAACTGTCTTGTTGTAAGCATAATTCAAGCATCTGCTATGGCTCTGCCTGCAAGTTGTGAAACTACTGATGGAGTAAAATCAGTGGTGTTTGTAGTTAGTTTGAATGGTTGTCTATTTTCTATCCTTGAAACCCAAACCATGGTAACTGTATGTTTGGACAGCCCCCTTAATTTCACAGATTTGACTGTTCTGATTGGTTTGACATATGCTAATGCATCTGGTAATGTTTTCATTTTGATGATCATTTTGTATCTCTCTGTACATCTTCCTGTTTCTCTCAAATGTTATTAGACCTCTACCTGTATATGAACGGGAGCGCTACAGAATCCTGAAAGCCCAAAATCCTGAAGACCAAACTCCTGAGATCAAAATCCTGAAAGTTCAAAATACTGAAAACTCAAAATACTGAAAACTCAAAATCCTGAAAACACACAGGATACCAACACTCACTATATTCCAGCACAAGTACATACAGAAACATATTACCCTTCAACTATATGCAGGGGGGCAAGCCCCCCTGTGCCCCTCACACCCCCTGCTACTTAAATATAT
This sequence comes from Protopterus annectens, assembly GCF_019279795.1. Taxonomy (NCBI): domain Eukaryota; kingdom Metazoa; phylum Chordata; order Ceratodontiformes; family Protopteridae; genus Protopterus; species Protopterus annectens. The sequence continues at coordinate 1,968,080,395 of NC_056733.1, forward strand.
CAACTCTGAGATTGCACTTCACTACACTAAGTGCAATCTTGGAGATGATATATTTAAGTAGCAGTGGGTGTGGGGGTGCAACCCCCCACATGGGGGGTGCAGGGGGGCTTGGCCCCCTGCTTATACTTGGAGAATAGTAATATAGTTTGTGTTTTATTTGTTTCTGTATGTACTTGTGCTGGAATAAAGTGAGTGTAAGTATCCTGTGTGTTTTCAGTATTTTGAGTTTTCAGTGTTTTGAACTTTCAGGATTTTGGTCTCAGGATTTGGTATTCAGGATTTTGGGCTTTAAGGTTTCTGTAGCACTCCCATATGAACTACTGACATTCAGAAATATGCGCATGGTGATTTATCCATCCTACCCTGTCCAGTTTTCCCCACGATCATAGTTGTTCAAGACCTTTCATTTCAGCCAAGTTCTGCAAGATTCCTTATGATATGTGCTGAATTCTTAGGACTTCAGCTGTCTAGAGTACCTAATGTGGTTTAAGGAGTTGCATTCATAGCTGTGTGGGTTGTATTCAGAGCTCTGTCCCTGTTCTCTAGAACCAACAAACTTGCATTTCTTGATTCTGTTCTGTGACTCTCACTATCCAGTTCTATTAGATTAATAACTTAGCCTAGACTTGGCTTCAGACTTGCATTGTTGCTGCTGTTATTTGCACTATTCTGTCATGCTGCATACCTTTTCTGATGAGACATCACATACACTCTGTAGTAGGTGTATTCCCTTCTTTCCTATGGGGTAATATTTCTGCACTGCAATCCACCACATCATACCTTCTCATTATTACCTTCTAGAATGTCACCTGGTATCCCTCATTCAAGCTGTTACCACTTTTAGGTGGGGTTCCTCTTCTGTTGCACTTAGCACCATATCCTCCCAACTGTAATGTTATATTGTTAATCTTACATGGCCCTTGTTTTTCAGGTAAAGAACCATGCTTTTTTTTTTTTTTTTGCTTACCAATATTTCAACTTAGCAATGAAAGTAACCCTCATCTGCTCAGATGGACTGCTTTTCCACTAATGAGGGAAACCAACATGGCCTGTCCACTCCTCTTATAGCAACAGTCAGGCACTTGGAGTTGTGCTGTCATCCATGGTGCGGCACTGGTGGATCTGTTTGAGTAATACTTTACTGCCTGCAAATATACACCTAATATTTTTGTGTTTAAGTATGCAGGAGCGTCCCTAAGTGAACTGGTGCCCTAGGCAAAAGGGCTCCATGGCGCCCCCCGACACATTACCTGGTGCCCCATCCTGGTCTACCTACACCAAATAAATACTGTAAAAGCACCCCTGCTAGACCGGTGCCCTAGGCGGCTGCCTAGTTGGCCTATGCCTAAGGCCGGCCATGTAAGTATGCAGTGATTTCCTGACATTGCATGGGTCTGTCACTGTGCTGTACACCTGCAGATGTCCTTCACTTTACTCAGAGCAAACATCTCTATAGGTTCTTTGTTTCCACTGTGGAAGTCATAGGAGCATACACACCCTTTGCAAGGAATGCACCTCACCCACTCCCACCCTAGTAGAGGTGAGCGGATACAGTCCTTTCTTTCTTCTTCCATCCCTTTCTGTTTCTTCAGCACTGTTCAGAGCTCTATCCCTACCCTATGGAGCCAGCAAACCTTGTATTTCTTGGTTCTGTACTTAAAAGTTACATTGTTCCGTCCTACATTTGAAATGTTATTCATTGTACTCTAATGACATCCAATCATTTCATATCATGACCAAGCATATGAAGGAGTACAAGCCCCAGAACAGTTTGCCTTGCACTTTAGTAAATTCTTCCAAGCATTGAAATGCTTCATTTATCATTATGATTTAAGCAACTTCACATTTGTCCTGAGGGCACCTTAAGTGTAAATAGTCTGAGGTTAATGGATTAACTTTTATTGAGGAAATATTTCAAAACATTTTCACTGACATTTAAATTCACCCTTTGTAATTAAAGATGGTTTAATGAGTACCCTTTTCATTAAAAACATATTTTAGAATATGTCTCGTACAGCATAAAAGGAAAATCTGGTGCTTAAGTTTTTACTAGAGAATGGTGAAGTCACTATATTTAGAAGGGTAAGCATGGACTATGGATAGAGGGGATACCTTGGTGAAGTCACTATATTTAGAAGAGTAAGCATGGACCATGGATAGAGGGGATACCTTGGTGAAGTCACTATATTTAGAAGGGGAAGCATGGACCATGGATAGAGGGGATACCTTGGTGAAGTCACTATATTTAGAAGAGTAAGCATGGACCATGGATAGAGGGGACACTTGAAAACGAATTCACTCCAGTCTTCTTTCCTTATATATCCTGTGCTGATCCTATACAAGTAAGTTAATTACCCTGGCCTTATGTAAGTCTTATATTTCAACTGAAATGAATAGCTTGTGCAGACACTGTTCTAGGCATGATATAATTTAAAACTAGGCAGCACTTCTCTGCCTGCACCCTGCTTACTTTCTTACATGACTGCAAGCTTCTTCCTTCGCTATGAATCACACTGCTGTTATTTTGTAAAGAATGAAACAAGAATGCAGTGGGCTGTGAGAAGCTGATAATAAACATCTATTGACTTTTTCAGGTTAGACTCAAAGATATATTGACTCGAGAGGTAAATGTGGAGCAAAGTGCTGATGATGTCATCTGTGAGCTTCAAGAAACCTTTCTTAACACATACACACTCACTTAGTCAAACAGGTCCATACGGTGATGTAAACAGAAAATTCCAATCTGTAATTAAACATCCTAGTGTTTCTGCCCTCGTCTCAAATTAAATATGTACATCTTTCTAAATATTACCCCAAAACACTGAATATACGTAAATATGTTTAACTGCAATCATAGAACATTAAGTATTTTTTCTGATGATTATTCCAAGTATGATATGTGACTATCTATACTGTTGCTGGTGAGCATTAGGGTGGGAGTTTGGCATAATGGTTATGGTGTTTATCTTACAGACACAAGGTGCAGGGTTTGATTCTCACATGGGGTATTTGGCTAGGCTTAATGAGGTCCACATGGGCAATAAGCCTATTCCAATCTATGAACATATTAGTTTTTTTTTTTATAGTTATAGACATTCAGATCTCATTAAGCCTGTTTCTAAAATATGCTCAGAAAAAAATACATAAATAGATGGAAACATAGACAGACAGACCAAGTCAAGCAGCTTGCTGAATTGCTGGATTCCACATATTTCAGACAAAAGCTCTTTTAAATGTATGTTTGTGTGTGTGTGTGTGTGTGTGTGTGTGTGTGTGTGTGTGTGTGTGTGTGTGTGTGTGTGCTTGTGTGAGTGTGTACGTGTGTGTGTGTGTGTGTGTGTGTGTGTGTGTGTGTGTGTGTGTGTGTGTGTGCGCGTGTGTCTGTGCGTGTATGTCTATGTGTTTCTGGGTCTATGTAAGTGTGTGAGTGTGCATTATATATGCATGTATGGATCCACTTTGAGACACTGAAAGCCCAGATAACTGAACTGCGTTTTACATACCCAAACAGCAAATTTTTCTCAGGGCAAGTAAACACTTGTCCAAACTTCAACAAAACACACACTGGAGTAAATCAACCCCCATGTCCCCCAACTCCCCTGAACTATATATACCAACTGTGGGATCACACTGCAGTGGAGAAAACGGCTTGTTGGGCAAGTGTTTACTTGCCTTGGGAAAAATTTGCCATTCGGGTATGCAATGCTTTGTGATTTTCATTTTACAAAACTTCAGTTCTGTTATATGGGCTTTTGACATTTTAAAGGGGATTCACATATATATATATATATATATATATATATATATATATATATATATATATATATATATATATACAGACACATATACATACATGTACATATACCTATACACACACACACACACACACACACACACACACACACACACACACACACACACACACACACACACACACACACACACACACACACACACACACACACACACACACACACACACGCATACACACGCATACACACACACACACACACACACACACACACACACACACACACACACACACTGTTAAAAATAGAAATTCAAACCATTGTGTTTTCTATGAAAACACTGTTTTCATGTAAACAAGTGAAGTTAATTAATGCTTAGTTCCCTTCTGACTCTGATCAACTCCTTAATTGTAAAACAAATTGAAGTATGTTGTCTAAGATGATACCATGGGAACGTGGATCTGGTATGCTGGAATTGTATTGATAACACAATCACTTGACTACAGTGTTCTTCAGGATTATTTGTGTGTGCTTCATTTAATATTACCTTAACATCGAATGCAAACATTTTATCTGAATTTTAGTAAAAATTTTTTATTAGATCTACTTTACCACACAGCTGACAAATATACTATTTCTGGTTTGCAGGCAGAGGCAAGTAAGCACAGGGGATTTATTTTCTTCAGTGCTGTCATGTTTCTTCGTATTGTTGTTCCAGTCAATTAATCAATGATTCCATATGGTTCTGATGTTAATATTCTTTGTTCTAAATGCTTTAGTGTCGTTTTAATAAAGTGTACATGTCTGATTTTATTTTGCTTGTCAAATTATTCAATGGAATGCATGTGTGTATTCTAGCTGTTTTACACCTTTTTTAAATCTTCAGTCATAATGATTACAAAGTAACAAATGCAGCATTATCAGATATTTGCTGCTCCATGTTAATATAGATAAATAAGAACATAAACAGAAAATTGTCCTTTATAGTTACTGCTTTCTTTCGAACTTTTTTGCTTTTAAATCACACTAGTCAATGTATGAAGAATGAATTTTGTAAATCCAGTCTCTGTATTTCTTTAGTACCCGCAGTCCTCATATAAAATTATTTTCTGAAGCACGGTGTATGTTATTGTATAAATTCAGTATCAGTTCAACATGTGAGCTCTTCTAAACATCCTTAATGCATTATGTTTATACTGTAAAGGACTTCCAGACAGAAATTCTATGCATTGTACTATCGAACATTGTACTAAAAAGCATCCAATGTTTTCTGCTACTGTTGTATGACACAGGGTATTTGACAATATCTAGAAGTTTAGGAAAGAGGAATAAAATTAAAACTTGCTATTAGGTTTCATCCTGTAGTCCAGGCGGGGTTTGATTCTGCTAGTTTCTATCTGCCTACTCCATGAGTCTTAGAAAATTACTTAAAGTGATTTGTTCACTAAAAATACTTACCTTACCATCATCTTAACTGGCATGTGAAGTGCCAAACAGCATTTTTGCCCCTTTAGCAAATGTTTTGTGCTGATTCTTTTCCTGTAATAACATTTTAAATATACTACTTTTTCCAAAGCTGTTCCATTGAAGCTAAACAGTAAACTTTAACCTCAGTGATACCAATTAAAGATGAGTTCATAGACATTAATATATATATATATATATATATATATATATATATATATATATATATATATATATATGGTCTATATTAGATCAGTGAACGCTTAAAAAAGTGAACGCTGATTGATCGAACTTATGTAAGTGAAAGCTTAAAATATCAAAGCAACAGAAACCCAAACTTTTCCTAGGGAAAGAATTTGGTTGTCCGTTTCTGTTGCTTCGGTATTTTCAGTGCTGTGGTGGAAAGTTACGGGTCGGGTTCAGGTAAGTGTGCGATTGTGTGGATGTGAGTGTTAGGGCGGGTTAGGTGAGTTAGGGTTAGGGCGTGGGTTAGGTATGTGTGCGATTGTGTGGACGTGAGGGTTAGGGCGGGTTAGGTGAGTTAGGGTTAGGGAGCGGGTGAGGTGAGTGTGCGATAGTGACAGACCTTAGGGTTAGGGTTTGGGTTAAGGTAAGTGGATAGTTAGTGATGTGTGTATAGTTTAGTTCAGGGTTAGGTGTCAGATTTTAGGTGTATGTATGCGGATTGCTGTTTGTTTGGTGTGCTTGTGTTGTGTGCATGTGTTTTGGATCAGCGATTTTTCCCTAGGAAAAAAATCGCTGTTCTGACAGTTCAAGACTGTAAGCTTTCGCTTACATAAGTTCGATTAATCAGTGTTCACTTTTTTAAGCATTTGCTGATCTAATATAGACCTATCTATCTATATATCTATATATCTATATATATATATATATATATATATATGTGTGTGTGTGTGTGTGTGTGTGTGTGTGTGTATGTGTGTGTGTGTGTGTGTGTGTGTGTGTGTGTGTGTGTGTGTGTGTGTGTTGAAGGCATTAACATCAGGCAGATTATTACTGATAATTGGAAAGTTTCTTTAGGGAATCATTAATTAATAAAGGTTATTGGACATAAACCTAACTTTAAATACAAAAGGACTAGGAACTTAAAACATTTTTGTAAAGTCCATCTGGTTTAAAGGTAGTTGCACAAACAAACAAAAAATTAGGTACCTTTCCATGCAATGGTTGTGTAAATTGTAGCTTCATTTTTTCAGCAAGTAGTTTTTATTTTGAACACAACAGGTATTTGTTTGTTGCTAAAGATAGATATACTTGTCAAAGAGAGGGTTTAGTCTATGTTGTTGCTTGTTCCACAGGTAGATGTTTCTATATTGGAAAAACTATGCATAGGTTCATAGACAGGATTAGAGAACATGTTATGGCTATAAATAAGAAAGATATCAGCAATGTCTTAGCCAGGCATTCTTTAAATTGTGCTGATTTTAAGAAGGTTCAGTTTATGGTTCTGGAAAAAGTTAATGGTGATAACGGTGATAGATTTGCTCCCACCTCCAATGCATATTTAGATTACCTGGAAATTAAGTGGCAAATATTTTTTAGAGCGGTTTTCTTGCCTGGTATTAATGACAAAATATCCATTAAATGTTTTTAAAGTTTAAAAACATTGAATTAGGAATGTATATATTAGAAAGTTAGTACTATTTTATATTGTGTATTTGTCTTGTTTTATACATGTCTTTTTGACATAATTATGCAATATATTTTTAAACTATGGGAGAAACTGTTTAATATTTATATGATTTTTTTGCATTATGATTTATCATTGGAGGATTTGTAATTTAATTGTTTAATTAGATATTTAAGTGAGCAGGTGGAGTATGATTTTAGTTTCTGAAGAAGTTCTGTGAATTAAATGAATGAAAGCACTTAAACTATCTCTCTGTGTCTGGTTGCCGTTTTGTATTAACATGTATATAAACGCATGGAACTAGCCATACCCAACAGAACCAAGATGCTGTCTTCCCAAAAAAAAAAGGAAGCCAATCTGTTGGTCCCCTGCCATTAATAAACTCTACAACAGAAGGAAGAAACTGTTACAGAAAAGGTGAAGTCCCAAGACTGGAAGAACTCCTTTATTAGCCTCAACAAAAAGTTGAGATCTCTCATCAAATCCTCTAAAGCCAGCTATGAAGGCAGAATTGCAGCAGAAACTAAAAACAATCACAAAGACTTCTATAGTTATATCAAGAACCTCCACGGCAATACCCAGATTTGCTCTGAACTACTGCACAATGATACCTCCTATAGTGAGCCAACAGATATTGCCAATATACTGGCCAACAGATTTAGTGCCAACTTTACCCCCCCCCCCCCAAAGGACCAATCACAATACCGGAAGAATGCCAGGCACCCAGCATTACTGCAGTACAGGTTAAAGCTGCATTGTCCAAAGCCAAGAATAAAACTTCCATGGGACCCAATAGTATCCCTGGCTGTGTTCTACATGAACTACAAAGTGAGCTGGCACCACATCTGTGTGCCCTGTTCAGTCACAGACTCACCTCAGGCTTTGTCCCTACTGAATAGTGCACTGCTACAGTCATCTCTCTCCATAAAGGGGGAGCAACTACAGACCCTGGGAATTATCGCTCCATTAGCCTGAAGAGTCTGATATGTAAAGCTGTGGAGCACATCATCATCGACCCGATTAACAAAGATATAGAAAATCTCCAAATTCTAGACTCCATGCAATTTGGCTTTGTGAAAGGAAGATCATGCTTACTCAACCTGGTTAACTTCTTTGAGTCAGTCACCAGAGCAGTGGATGAAGGTAAGGCAGTGCATGCAGCATACCTCAATCTGGCCAAGGTCTTTGATATCATTCCACACTCGGGAATTATTGATAAACTCACCAAACTAGGCATCAACCCCTGTATCACTAGGTGAGTTGCAAACTGGCTGACAGAATACACAGTGTGAAAGAAGTAGACTCCAAGTCAGACTGTTCAACAGTCACGAGTGGAGTCCCACAAGGATCGGTCCTGGGTCCTCTCCTGTTTGGCATCTACTTCTCAGAAGTCCAGGCCAACACAAAGGGACTCTGGCTGACCAAGTTCACAGATGACTGCAAGTTAGGAGCCATTATTAACTCCCCAAGTGATGATATCCTACAGAAAGGCCTCACTGAGCCCAATGACTGGTGTCCAAATCATGGCCTTAAGCTTAATGCCAAAAAATGTGTCGCCATCCCCTTTGGTAAAAACTCAATTCCCTCTAATTACCACATTGATGGGAGCCCATTGAACACTGAAGGCATTATAAGAGATCTAGGGATGCAGGTTAACAGCAACCTCTCCTTCAACCACCACATTGCCACTGTGGCCAGAAAGTCCTTTTATGTGGCACATCTCATTACCAAAGATTTTGCATTCAGGAAGAATGAGGTCATTGTCTCTCTCTCTCTCTCTACTCTTCCCTCATTGGACCAATCATTGAGTACAATACCCCATTTGGCATGTACCTCACTAGACACCTGAAATAACTGGAGTGGCCACAGAAGTACCTTGTGAAGAGGATCCCATACATTAAACGCATGTCCTACACGGACATACTCAAGCTATTCCCTGTCTCATATCGCCTACGTAGAGACAATCTTTGCTTGACTTTCAAAGCTATGTCTGACCCAGCTCTGTTAGAAATGCTACATCTAAAGAAATCCCAATCCCTCTGCACCACACGCTCCAGAGACCTCAACCTCATTACCACAATCAACAGAACATGCTGGAGGGACAGGTTCCTCACCCAGAGACTGCCCATGCTCTGGAATAGACTTCCCATACATGTCAAGCAGAGCACCTCATTGTCCATCTTCAAGAGAAATCTTGATGAGTGGATGAGTAATAGAAAGTTCAACCCCGGGATCACGCCAGTGGTTCTACTTAATAGAGGCACTGGGAACTAACTTCGGGCGGCACAATGCCAGGTCACTTCTATGGGCTAGGCTTGTAAAGTTTCCAGGGCCATTTGCCTAGTACACACCTATGGACCTTTATCACTTTGCAGTGAGTCCATTAAAGTCTGTGGACATACTTCACTTTATCCTTCAGCTGACTTCACTGAGGGATAAACTAAATTTATTTGGACCATGGTTTAGTAAAAAAGTTTACTGAGATTTTTTATCAAAAAATTGTTCAAACAAATGAGAAATGAAAGTAAAATAAGTGCCTCAAATAACTCATTAAATGCTGTGATGTACTTATGGAAATGAGCAAGACACTATAAACCGATATGGTTACCATTTTGCCAGTGAAATGACATAACATTGCAAAGTGTGCTTACTTTGTCACCAAATTAATAAAATAAAACATTTTTTTTAAATAGAGCCAAAAGTGTGTTAACTGAAAAGAAAGTGCAAACTATTCAATCAGAAAATGCATACTAAGCCAAAGCACATTTTCTAATCCAGCATGGTAAAATCTGAAATTAAAGTAACTATTAGGAAAACGTAGTCTGTAACTGAATGTTCCAAAGGATGCAATCCCATTTCTCAAAATGAAGTTTGGTGATTTAATCATCAATGACTTTCAGTTAATTTCTTAAATCCAATAAGACAAGCAAACCACATGTTTTTCATAATTAGGAAGATTTACCTAATCTGCCCAAGTTAGTTGATGGACCTGTGGAAGTGACATCAGATGAAAGATCATCAAGAATTTCACCTCCCAATATGTCTTAACAGATACGGTTAGTGTTTTGGATGCTGAAGTCTTAGAAAATGTGAATTCTCTATAAGGGGATGTTAGACAACATTCAATTGTTTTGCATCATAAAGTTAATGGCAAATCTAATGTGCCCCCCTGTAATATTGCAAATGCTCAGTGTTTGCTACAGACACTTCCAGGACCCACACCACAACACTGGAATGTTTTGAACCTATTATTTGAGTGATTTCCAAGTCTGGCATGCCTATAGAACAGGCTAAGTTCTGGAAGAAAGTTTTTGTTTCCATTAGGCGTCAATATTTAGCATCTCTCTGCTATTATATTTCAGGGTTCAGACCAATTTTCTGATATTTATTTTGAAACATAAGGAAGTTTGAGACTTTTTTTATGGGTTTAACAATAGTAAAACTTTCTCTCCCTGGTCTAAATACTCAATTGCAGAGTTGGCTGTTCATGTGAAGATACAGATCGTTATACATTTTCCAAATATGTGGATAGGGCAGCAGTCAGTAAGTGCCTCTGTACTCATTGTGACTGGATCTTTTCAGTGGGAACACTATTAGATGCTGCCTCTGTACTCATTGTGACTGGATCTTTTTCAGTAGAAACACTATTAGATCCTGCCTCTGTACTCATTGTGACTGGATCTTTTCAGTGGAAACACTATTAGATCCTGCCTCTGTACTCATTGTGACTGGATCTTTTCAGTGGAAACACTATTAGATCCTGCCTCTGTACTCATTGTGACTGGATCTTTTCAGTGGAAACACTATTAGATCCTGCCTCTGTACTCATTGTGACTGGATCTTTTCAGTGGAAACACTATTAGATCCTGCCTCTGTACTCATTGTGACTGGATCTTTTCAGTGGAAACAGTATTAAATCCTGTCTCTATACTCATTATGACTGGATCTTTTCAGTGGAAACACTATTAGATCCTGTTTCTGTACTCATTGTGACTGGATCTTTTCAGTGGAAACACTATTAGATCTTGCCTCTGTACTCATTGTGACTGGATCTTTTCAGTGGAAACACTATTAGATCCTGCCTCTGTACTCATTGTGACTGGATCTTTTCAGTGGAAACACTATTAGATCCTGCCTCTGTACTCATTGTGACTGGATCTTTTCAGTGGAAACAGTATTAAATCCTGTCTCTATACTCATTGTGACTGGATCTTTTCAGTGGAAACACTATTAGATCCTGCCTCTCTACTCATTGTGACTGGATCTTTTCAGTGGAAACACTATTAGATCCTGCCTCTGTACTCACTGTGACTGAATCTTTTCAGTGGAAACACTATTAAATCCTGCCTCTGTACTCACTGTGACTGGATCTTTTTCAGTGGAAACACTATTAGATCCTGCCTCTGTACTCATTGTGACTGGATCTTTTCAGTGGAAGCACTATTAGATCCTGCCTCTGTACTCATTGTGACTGGATCCTTTCAGTGGAAACACTATTAGATCCTGCCTCTGTACTCATTGTGACTGGATCTTTTCAGTGGAAACACTATTAGATCCTGCCTCTGTACTCATTGTGACTGGATCTTTTCAGTGGAAACACTATTAGATCCTGCCTCTGTACTCATTGCGACTGGATCTTTTCGGTGGAAACACTATTAGATCCTGCCTCTGTACTCATTGTGACTGGATCTTTTCAATGGAAAGACTATTAGATCCTGCTTCTGTACTTATTGTGCATAGATCCAGACAAACCATGGAATGGGGGATGGCAAGCCTGGGGGCATTTAAAGCTTAGTAATAATGAGATTTCTCACTTCCAGTAGACTGCTTTATTTATTAACAGAGGGGAGTGACTTGGGGTAGCTAAATTCTGCATTTTAGATCTGTTATGTTATGACCAGGGATGAGTTGTAAGCTGTACCATGCCATGAGCAGTCAAACAGAAGGAAATGGTCTCATGTGTCCTCTAGGTGGGTGTTCCTGTGCTGGTAAATCCTGTGTACAATGGCGCCCATGGCAGCTGATCTAGTCTTCCATCTAGTGGGTGCTCCAACTAACCATATCATACCTTGCTTCTAAATGGAATCTTCAGAGTTGTATACATAATAATACAGCAGTAGAGCAAAATTATATACCACTAGGTATGGTGTTGATCTCCCCTTGTGGTATTATCTTCTGATTCCAGCACGCAAAAAGGAGCAAGCTGCTTTTTGTCTTAGTAGTTAACCCATCTATAGAATAGGAGGGGTCAGATTGTGAGCCAGGTGGAGATTCTGCTTTGGGCAGGATGCATGAAAGTGTGAGTTGATCAGATGATTGTTGGGTGCTGTATTCACTTGCATAGGTAGTTGGGGGTGAATAGATTTTACTAAAATGTTCTGTGGTTTAGTTTTTTTAGTTGACCTATGCTCTTGATAGAGTATCCATAATTTAGATCGGGTTTGTTATATGCATTTACCTTTACCTGCCATTCAAGTTCTTTCTTTTCCAGAAGGGAATGCTGGTTATCATCCAAGGGTTTTCTTATAATTCTGTCTAGCAACTGCAATCTGTATTTGGAGTGATTGGCCATCTCAATGTTATGTTTGGCTAAAGAGTTTCTGCTGACTTTATGCCTAATGTCTGAAAAGTGCTGGGACATTCATATCTGTAATTTGTTTATAACCTTTTTGAAATCAATACCTTTCATAATTATGTTTTATAAAACAAAAGGTTTATCACACAAGTAGTTGTTTACTTGAAATTTTAAGTTGCACTGGTAGATTATATATGTTTCCTAAGATGAAAGAAACTGTTTTATACCTGCAATGTTTCATTTGTGGGTGTTAGGATTGCATGCAGTCTGCAAGGCAGTTGTTATCAATACTGTAAAAAATGGAGACATGAGATTATTGCACCTTTAGCTGCTGTCAATAAACGTTGCTATTCTCAGATCATGAGTGCTCATTTTTTGGTAGATGATTTCTTTGGCAGAGTTCCACAACAAAGGTCAGGCCTGTGTCATTACAGAGAGTTGGGTAAACATGTATCTGAATGCTTCAACATTTTATGGAAAACATCACTGGCTAACATGCATATTAATGCAAATAAAATCCACCTGCCTCTTTCTGTTCAATTGTGCCCTCTGCAGGGCTGTCAGAAAACTGAATCATTTATTTATCTTTTGCTTGAGGGTTCCAGAGCTATTGTCATTTGGCAAACTGTAGGACAGACTTATAATCTTCATATAATCTTCATCAGTTCTTTTTTTTTTCCCCCATTACATTTTTCTTCATTATTTGATGACTATCAGTGCTTTTGGTTACTCAACATCGGATAACATTATGCTGTTGTTTTTATGACAATGCCGATTATTTGGAAAGACAAATATTCTTTATTGCTTCATCATAAAATTAAACCTTATACCACAAGATCCAGGCCAGATGAATTCACTCAGTTTAGTAGACAGACTGATTTTTTAAAATAAAAAAATAACTTCTGCAGTAAATGTTAACAGCAAAACTTCAAACTCTTATACCATTAAGAGCAAGTAACACTTGTCTGGTGCCTCGGCTTTCAGAAAAGCCTTTTCAGAGTACATCTTTCTGCTGGTAAGCATGCACTTAAATACATGCATTTAATCAATTAAATAATCATCCAATTAAGAATTCACTAAAAAGGCCAACTAAAAAGGTTAACTTTTAATATTCTTTTTAACCTTCTTACATTAAATGATTCCAAGAGAATTCCCTATTCAAACCTCTTGGAAACATTGTATCATATTTTAAAATAAATATGGCTTCCTTCCTTCTTAAATGTTCCTTATTTTTTTCATCAGTACTAAACCTAGTATTAACTGTTCCAAAACAGTTGCCTGCAACCCCTGTGGATCTCCATTATGGTGTTCCTTAAAGTGCGTAGCTACAGGACTCTGAAATCTTTGCTTCTTGATGTCCCTTATGTGCTCTTAATCTTGCAGCAAAACTTCTCTTGCTTTCTCCAATATAAAATAATCCAGTAGGACATTTTAAACTCTATATAATATTTTCACTATTGCAAGTGAAGGTGCCTCTTCTCTCAATTTTTTTTTCCATTAATGCTTTCAAAACTATCAATTATGGGTTTGCATACCGTACAACTGTCACATGGAAAAGTTCCATATCTCACTATATTATTTTCTGTATTTTTTGGTCTGTGAAATTTTCCATGTACTAACATGCCCTTGAGACTCCTGTCTCTTTTATATGGAAAACTAAGTTAAACATTTTTATGCAGGATTTTTCTTTCTGTATATAGGACCAGTAATATCTATTTTCTCTAAAATGTTAGAAAAATTAGTATACTTAAGACACAAAATATAACTCACTTTCTTTTTCCTCTACATTCTTTGTCTGTCACTGCACAAACGTTTAACCCTGACCATTTCCCCATAAGGAATGGAAGAAATAGTGTGTGTGTGTGTGTGTGTGTGGGGGGGGGTAACAACTAGTTCCATGCAGCATAAAGCTTGGTTGTCCCATTTTTCTAAATATTTTAGTTTTAAGTTTACCATCTTCTTGCCCTTCGATTGTAATATCCAGATAATTGACCAACAATCGACCCAATCCCAAAAACCCAAAATGTCGAACACACGGATCAGCAATTTTTACCAGGAAAAAAAAAAATCTCTGATCTGTAAAACAAAAAAAAAAAAATAAACAACTCTGAGATCATACCACAGTGGAGGAAATTGCCAAGTACCCTTCCCTCGGAAAAAAAAATCACTGTTCCGTGCTGTCGGTATTTTGCCATTTCACGTAATGATGTTCGACTAAACAGCGTTCGCAATTCATTGCGTTTGCTAAAATAATAGGGAACTGTTGTGATGAGTTATGATGTCACAGTGGATTGGGGATATGTGAAAGAGTGGCATGCACTGCACAGCATCATGAGCATGGGAAGGTAAGGCATGCATTCATGGCACTTCGCTGGTGTCAAGTTAATGGACAGTTTTTTTAATTACATTATGGAAACAGATTGTGATAAAAGTTACAAAACAAATAACTACAGATATATACTTTGACTTGTTTCTGTTAAATATATACACGGGGGGGACCCTCCTCTGTGTAGCAAAAAGGCAGCCACCTTCTGTTTACAACAGTAATACATTTCAACTTGTTTCTGCCAGACATGTACACAGCATGCCTCCTCATCCCTACCCCCATGTACAACCACCATGATGTCTGTGAGGGAATTGAAACAAATAATCACCACAGTAATATAGTTTAACTTGGGGATCATAATAGCTGTCTTCCATCTAAACCTCAATCTGCTGACTATGGACTTCATATTCTATTTTCCTTGAAAGTGTGTATATATTTATAAAATAAGACTCAACATTTTTAACATAAGCGAAGCATAATAGCCATGCCAGAAACATTTATTTCTTTAAACATTTCCATAACACCACACTAGCTCACTTGGATGATGGTTTCTACATACAGATGTGTCAGATAACCTACAAGGATGCACTGTTTTATTTAGAAAATAATGGAAATTGTTGAGAACAGATGCCAAAGAACTCATCAAAGGAAAATACTGATGCATTTCAAATATTCACTCTTATAGTGCTAAAATAATGGACTGCAGCCACTCAACAACTTACCTCTGATACTCTACTGCATTCATATCCATGTAATTTGCATATGGAAACACTGTCAATAAAATAGCACAGTCAAGCGGGAATTCATTTTGTATATTGAATGAAAACTTTGTAGTCTAATGCATGTCTGCAATTCATTTTTACAAAGAATGTCAGGCAGTGCAGCTTAAAGCTTTGAAGTACAATTACCAACTATTAAATTCACTTTTATTGTACTTCATTGACTCAGCTTAAGTACCTTTTTTTAATACTGACAGAAAGAGTAATTTCAACTGGTCAGCTGCAAAAAGTATGCTATTTTTATGGTTTCTGTCCACAACAATTAAAGAGAAGCACCTGGGTTTACTTTTTCTCTGCTGAAGAAACAAAGTAGAATTAAATAACCAACAAAACAAATACATTTGCCAAAATTTAAAGTCTATAGCATTACTTCAAGTACCTTTTTTCTTCTTTAACTTAATACAAAAACTACAATTAGGGTAGGAGGGATAGCTATCTTATTTTGGGAGGGGGGCTTCTAAAACATAGCTAAAGCTAAAAGCAAAATCCACAATCATGTTTTCTCCACTGTCACAACTCAATTGCACCTTGTTAACAATGGCAATGTGCACGTCAGATTCACTTCAGATAGAGGGACAGAAGAAAATGTGTTTTACAGCAGTGTTGGTTTGTACCATTCATGCTATTGAAAACAAACAAATGAAAAACATTTAATGCCCCTCGGTCTCTAACAATGGAGTGAAGCACAACCACAAGACTAATGATCATATGGACCTCATGGTATGTAGCAAAGTGGAGCTTAACATCTGTGTCTAGTAAACTGGAGGGGGGGGGGGTGCTCACTAAATATCTAAAGAAAAGAAAAATTACTGCATTTTGCAAATATCATTTAAGGCAGGAGAGCAGGGACACCACTTGGAAGGTGCTATATCTGTTACAATGTTTCCTTTTGAACATAATGTACAAGGATTGCTGCCAATCATCATACTCAGTTCTGATTTTATACAAGTCACAATATAGCAAAGGTAGAAGCCTGATACATCTGCTACAGTGGTT
Organism: Protopterus annectens; assembly: GCF_019279795.1. Lineage (NCBI taxonomy): Eukaryota > Metazoa > Chordata > Ceratodontiformes > Protopteridae > Protopterus > Protopterus annectens. Next base: position 1,968,096,935 of record NC_056733.1, read on the forward strand.
ATAACAAAGGCCTGCCTCATTGTCTTGTGCAAGTTAGGCATTTTAGGGCAAAAATTACTCAAACGTCTGAATGCCTTAATAAATGATTAATAAAATAGCACTGCACACAAGGATAAAAATGTACCTTTCAGTCATAGGCTAGGATTCAAAGTGAATCTCTTCACCAATGATAATTGGCCAATATGAGTTAGTCAATCAGGTCAACAGGGAGACTCTACTATTCAGAGACATGGTAAACCACGCAGATAAACATTGCATTACCTGCTCATTACCATGCTTTTAAATCAAGCACTGTGTTGTCAAACCTGGTAGCACACACACCGCCTTAGACACACAGACATACTCACACGCACACACATAAACATTCAAGCATCCATAAAGAATCCCGCAAACATTTGGCCACACTCATTGGAGAACTCAAATACATACCTGCAGGCATGCTGTAGCATACACACACAAACACACATGCGCACGTGCGAGTGCACACACACAAGCATGCATAGTCAGCAGTCCAAACCCACCTCCCATACAGAGACCACACACAGACACACACACACGCACACATGCACACACACACACACACACACACACACACACACACACACACACACACACACACACACACACATGCTGTACAAACATGCAAAGACATTGGCACACCCATGCATCCATAAATACACACACACACACACACACACACACACACACACACACACACACACACACACACACGCACACACACACACACACACACACACACCAGCAGCTCCATTATACTTGCTTCCAGCAGAGAAAACAATAACTTGGCAGAATGATTTTCTGCATTGCTCTACCAAGACATTGTGGACGTGCAAACGCTTCAGTGACCTGCCAACCTGCCACTTTAACATGCAGCTTTCCTGGTAAGACCGGACTCTGTGCTATGGCTCCTTGTCAGGTCAAAACCATGAGGGGATAGCAACCTCTGAATGGGGAATCTTTCTTTTCATTCTGAATTAAGGCTTCTGCATCATGGCAAGCTTTTCCGAATCCCAGGAATAATCTTGAACACTTAACACATGAAACAAGAATGGAAGCCAAGACCTGGCTTTGATCACTTCTTGTTCCTCCTGGTCTCGTACTAGAACATCTGTTATAAGTTCCTTCTATGCTCCCTGCCGGCCTGTCATGCTCTCATCTCTTCTTTTCTCTACATATTTTCCCACACCCAGTTCATCTTTACTTGCTATACTTTATTCCTTTGGGAGAGCTTGTTAACAAAACACACTACATGTAGCTCTGGTAGATTGCTCCTTTAAAAGCTTAAATGGTTGACAGTGGATATATTGCTTGTATAATAGTTTTTTTTTTTTTTTCATTTGCCTTTGAGTGATGAAGGAGCTGAGTTCTTTTATGTTTTCTGTGGATGATAAGCAATTGGCTGCCAACCTGGTTATTGTACTGCACCTTCATACAGAGGAGTGCTATCTATCTCCACACTGTTTACACTTCCCTTCCTCCTTCTACTTTCAGTTCCTTTCTCCCTAATGTCCTTTGTCATTTCCCCAACTTTAATTGTATGCTCCATATTATTTCTTTCCCAGCACTCAATGGCATTTAAATCCCCTAAAATATCCTTGTTTGTCCTGTCTCCAGGTTACTCCTATGCAAAAATATAAGGTCTACAAACTATCAAGGAGATGTAAGATTAGGCATCATAAAATCCTCATAGATAAATAGCCTGGAAAATACATATGAACCTATGGCCTTAGTTAATTTGTGCTGAAAGTTCAAAATGTTCATAGGTACTTGCTATGATACTGATCTGTGAGGATCTTAATAAGCCTAGCCTTACATTTCCATGGTAGTTTTTAGCCCTTCTATTTTGCATATGAATAACTTAGGAAATGGCAGAACAAGGATATGTTGGTATATTTACTTGCTACCCCTATCCATGAGTGATATGAGTGCTAAACCAGGGGTGAATTTGCAGTTCCCCATCCATTTGTCTCAAATATGATTGAATAGAGTAGGAGAAATACTTTGTTTTATGTGGAGTGGAAGATTTTTTCCATATAAGAGGTATTCTCTGTGATATAAAAATATCCATCTAATATGTTCTGTTTATGTTGTGAAAGAGATCAAGATCCCTTAAACAAACGTTCATGTTATTAATGAATGTGTAATATGTTTGATAAGATATGGTGTGCTGAGGCTGTATGTATGTATGAGACAGAGGTCACCTCATATTAGCCTGTATGATACAATGAAGAGGGGCAGGGCTTTGAGATTTAGTCCCTTAATTGTTTAGTGTGAAAGCATTGTGGTCACTACAGTTGTGACAAGATTTTGGACAGGTACATACAGAATGAGCATTGTTTTCAATGTTCTGCCTGATGAGTGCAGAGTACAATGGAATGAGTACATCCCTTGACCTAAACACCAAACCTTTAGGTATGAGCTATGCAATGAAAAAGGACTTCCTTACAATAGCTGATATGTGGCAATCAATGAAAAGTTTGTTGTTGACACCGGATCCCATAACCCTGACTGTGAGATCATCTTTCAGGGGTGTGTTGTCAATGTGATAGTTACAAGGAAAGTTATGCTTGCTAAAGGATATGATCATATATTTCTTGGCATTTGTTTTAGTGCATTGTTTTAAAACCAGATATTTGCTTGGGAAAGACCATCTTGGAGGAGGACCTTGGTATCCTTTGTTGAGCTTATGATAGCATCAGCTTTACAGTAATCTGCAAAACTGGCCAGCTATAAACCCTTGAAAGTAGCTTTGACCTCTAAGAAGTAAGTGCCAAAGAAGAGTGACACAGGGACTGAACCCTAAATTACACCATTAGTAACAGGTCTTTAGGAAAAGGTAAAGCCACCCTCCCTAATTTCTTGAGTTCTACTTGTGAGATAATTTCCTATCCAAAGAATGGAGTTACATTAGCTCAAATGATTATCTATGATGCTTGAGTGCAGGATGGTGCTAAATGCCTTAACAAGGGTTAGATCTGCAGTGTATAGTGATTTGACCTCAACTATTACTTCAGTAACCTTCTTGAAGAAGTCAACTAGGTTAAGTACGCAGGATCTGCCACTGATGAATGCAAGCTGACTTGGGTTGAGAGTCTGTAGATTACCTATGTTCTTTCATATTAATTCCGTAATGATCATTTCCATATCCTTGCAAATGAGATTGGTCAGACTAATGGATTTATAACTACCTGGACCCACTGATGTTCCACCTTTGCACAAGGGGATGACTGCTGTTGTCCTTCATTTATCCAGCACGAAACCTGTTTGCAGGCTGATATTGAGCACCCCCTGTACGGGTTTCTGACAAGTCATTTTTCAGGCTGACAAGCAGATATACTGTATGATATCTGGCTCCATAAAAGTAGTGTTATTGGCCTAAGAGAGCACCCAGAGGACTTATTCTAAAGCGATTTGAGAGAGTATATGTGCAGGTATGTGATCTGGAAATGTGTAGGGGTGAATTTGAACTAAATATGTCCACTAGTAGATCGGCTATGTCTTCCTGGTCCAAGTATTTGACATTCATTACTATTTTCTCTGTACAGTGCTGGGCATTGTTTCTGATCTTAACATTGTTAAATAAGGCTTTCTAGTTATTTTTCAACTGGATGGCTATTTTTCATCATCTGCCTTTGATTGATTTGATTAGGATCTGGAATTCCTTATTAAGTTTAGCGAGATAATTATTGGCATCTTTAGAGTTAAATAATATTTTGCTGCAATATATGTTTTTCCTTTTATTATACATCCTGTTCATATTCTTGTTCTACCACAGAGGTTTATTTTTAAATTTTGCATTGTATTTACTTCTGAGGGGGACAAATGCAACAGTGTAGCTATTTACATGTGCACAGAATTTGTCACTATTTCATATAAGCAGTGGGATCATCAAGATGGAAGATTTTGTCAGGTCATCGCTCACTTTTAGTAGCGTAGCCTTGACAAAATCCTTCAATACTGAAGTATTGGAAGATGTTGACAGCTTCAGGGTTAAGGTGAAACTGACTGATTTGTGATCTGATTTGACTAGGGAGGGAGTGAATTGGTGGGAAACAAAATTTAGCCCATACCAGTAAGGGGCAAGTCCAAGAATTTATTACCTCGAGTTAGGATGCAGACTAACTGGTCCAGAGAGTTTGTATTGATGGAATCCATAAATATCTGGGAATACATGTTTGAGAATGTACAAGTCTTGCAGGTAATGGAAGGGTAGTTGAAGTCACCTTGGAAAATGGTGTTTGGATTATTGCATAGGGACTCCATGCTGGTTAGGCAGGAAGTATGGACTGAGGGAACATACAGGATTCCTATAGTTAAGCATCATACAATAGCAGGTTTTGTTAATAATAAGTGAAACATGCAGGAGTTCTTGCTCATTGTCTCGCTTAAGGAGTCTGGAGGCGGCATTTTTTTAAAACTATGGAGACAGCACCATCTTTTCTGTCTTCATCCAGTGAGGTAGACCTAAACGTCTGGTAGGCCTTGAAGCCCTGCACTGATGGAGTGCTCTCATTGCTATTGAACCAGGTCTCTGTGCTGATGTTTCCCCAGAGTAACACCTGTAAGGAGTAGAATTTTATGTTAATGATCCTAGTATTGAGCAGTAATACCTTTGTTATCTAGACTCTGTTTTGTTATGTTGGAAGCTTTAAAAGACTGACATTGCCTAAAAATGTCACTCCGGGGGGTGGACAAGGATTTAACCAATATACAAAGGCCTTGAGGGGGATAGGGACAGGCCATCCCTAGTAAAACAGAATTGTCTATTATTTCACCCAAGTTGATATATATTGTAATCCCTTAGAACGATGTTACATGATAGCAAAGGTTCTGAAATGGCAAAGAAAGAATGAAAATAACGTACACAAAGGCAAACAGTAAAGAGTAAAGATTCTGTATTTTAAAAAGTCTGGTAAGTGTGAATAAAGACAATATTGGCAACAGGTCATTACAATTACTCAGAAAATGACTGTTTACATTTTGAGTCATTTTAGATATCATGTATGCATCTGTATTCAGTTTGACAGAGGATTAATTACATTTTGTTTGTAACAGTGCATCCAAAATAAATTCTGAATAGTAGTCAGACATCACCTCAGTAAAAAAAAAAAAAATCCATTAACAGCATGTAACTCATTGTTTGCCACCAGTGTGAATTTATGAAGTATTGATCATCTCTCAGGTTGATTTTAGTACTGATTAAATATTGTGTTTGCATTCCTGACTCCCTACTAGCTCACATTAAGACATGGCAGCTACTACTAATTGTTTCTATCAATTCTGTTGAACGTTCAAATAACTGAAGAAGTCTTGGCTGGAAATACTACTACACCAATAGCGACTTCATTTTTGTGATGCTGGCTTGCATTCAGTACTTGGATTCTTCATTTTTATGTGACGATGGTCATTAGTTTGTATCCTGTACCCTAAATACCAAAAAATAATTAAAATAAGAAATGTATGTATTTTTCCATTCATTCATTTGTTAAGGAGGTAGGTGGACCTGTCAAAAGAATATTTTCAGCAATGAAGTGACACAAGTCACATAAAGCATGCCAGTCCTGTATTTTAGGTACTTTATTCAGAGTGGACATTGCCCATTCTTGAAGGCCAGTAATAAACCTATCTGTTCCTATCATTGCCTAGAAAAGTACAGCTGTTATTGTGATATAATACTAATCCCATAAAATACTGGGTTTAAAAAAGAAAGTACATTTAGCCAAAGAAAAAACTGATTTTCTTAAGAGATAGTAGTGTGTGATATATGATTAGAACAGATGCACCTTGTTTTGTTTTGGCTATCCTTTGAGATAATATGTGATGCATACTTATAACAGCTGTGTGCCTGGTTCAGTTGTGTGCTGTGTGCTGACTGGTTGATGTTCACTGTTTTTTTTTGTTTGTTTGTTTTTTCTTCAGAGGGGAATAATGTTTGTTCTATGGGCAAGGTGAGACATAGTTTTATCCTTACTGGACTATGTATTCTCAGACTTTGCTAACAGGTGAATATGGTATGCTTCCCTGAGTATGTAAAAGCTTTTGGTACACAGACTGGTCTAAAGTACTATTTTTTTCTTCATTTATTACAGGCCAAATGTATTATAATTACATGAATAGTTCACAAACTCTCAACACTGCATAAATGGCTCCAGCCAAAGGATTCCAAAATACAGGCAAATACAGTATCTCCTCACTAAAAGCATATTTATTTTTTATTGTATCACCCTTGTCCTTCCAAGAGGCATGAATTCTAGCAGCCTATATACATTAATTAAAAGAAAACACTTGTCTTACCTTACTAAGGCAGCTGACTGTACTTTTAGTAAAGATATCACTTATTTTGTTGTATACCAGACATGTAAATGTCTCCTTAGGTTCACATTTTTTTTTCTTAAAGTACAATATGTAATTTAATGACTCCTGGTATTTTAAAATTCAGATTCACGTGAATGCCTATAAATTCTAATACTCAAAACTGTATTTCACAGGGCTGCTTTACCCTCCTGCACCCCCTCACTTTGAGGGTGCCCCTGTTACTTATATATTCTAACTCAGAAATCACCATAGGTTCATAGGGTCATAGGTGTGTACTAGGTTAATGGCCCTGGAGCCTTTACAAGCCTAGCCAATAGGATTATCCTGGTATCATGCACCCAACTTTAGTTCCCAGTGCCTCTGTTGAGTAGAGCCACTGGAGTGATCCCCGGGGTGAATTTTCTATTTCCCATCCACTCATCAAGATTTCTCTTGAAGAAGGCCAGTGAGATGCTCTCCTTGATATGTATGAGAAGTATATTCCATAGTATGGGCCGTCTTGGGGTTATGAACCTGTCTCTCCAGCATGTTCTGTTGATTGTGGTAATGAGGTTGAGGTCTCTGGGGCGTGTGGTGTGGAGGGATAGGGATTTCTTTAGATGCAGTATTTCTAACAGAGCTGGGTCAGACATGGCTTTGTGAGTCAAGCAGAGATCACCTCTATGCAGGTAATATGAGACAGAGAATAGTTGGAGTTTTTTAAGTCTGTCCATATAGGACAAATGTTTAAGGCCTAGGATTCTCTTTGTGAGGTACTTTTGTGACCTCTCTAGTTGTTGCAGGTGTTTAGTAAGGTACATGTCAAATGGGGCATTCTACTCGATAATTGGCCTAATGAGGGAAGAGTAGAGGGAGACAATGACCCCTTTCTTCCTGGATGCAAAACCCTTAGTAATGAGATGTGCCACATAGAAGGACTTTCTGACCACAGTGGCAATGTGGTGGTCAAAAGAGAGGTTGCTGTCAACCTGTGTTCCCAGATCTCTTATAACCCATATCTCAAACTAGGGAGAATATTTTAGAATCCCTCAACCTCGGATTTAGTATATATCCCATACATGTGCAGATTCACTTTCACTATGTTTAAAATTGCAGTTATAGCCCCCAACATTTTATGAGTACTGCACTTCTCTGTAATGTTCAAAATGTTTACAGGATATTCCCCTTTGGCCTTGCAAGCAGTGATATTATTGCAAAATATTGCATGTTTTACAATCTGTATGCAAAGTCACATAAAGAATTTGAGTCTGTCTTTATGAATTTTACTTAGTGTTTCTGTAAATAAAATTAGTTAAATATTGTCTTAAATGTAAACAATGACATGATTAAACAAATATACATGCATGCACACTTGCATCCAAAACCTGACATCTCTTCTCAGTTTGTGTCTCTACATGTAAATCATCAGGTATAATCTGAAATAGACGGGAGTCCCTGACATAGATGCCTAGTGTGATTTCAACACTTCACCCAGACCTCCACCTTTTGCTTTCCCCACAGGGTGCTTCCTGAAGAGGTTGTCCTCATGAACTGACTAGAAAAGTCATGGAGAGAAGGCTCAGCATGGATTCTGCTAGACAACAGAGACTGTATCTATAATGTTAGGGTCAGATTGTGGGCATTTGCCTGAAAGGTAACTAACCTTTGACAATATTGTTATATTTTCAAACACTAATTTCAGCTATTGTGCTCCATAAAACTGTGTGAAGCAAAAATTCAGCTTTCTCCTTTTTGAGGAAAAACAACTGTCCCACAGTTGACGGACATAAAACTCAGCCAATAGAAATGCCATTAAAACTTGCCCTACATAACGTCTGATTGCAGACCATGCACCAATCTGTTTCCATGACTGAATCTGTCAAATTAGTTTTGTTTAAAATTCAAAACTGCATTCTACATCCAGTCAGTAGCAACCAGTTTTTACATTTCCATTCACATTCAGATTTACGTTTAAAACAAAATAGCTATGACTGTACTGTATTAAATTACAAAATGCCATTAATTTATTTATGACCACTGTTTTTGTCTACATTTATACATCTCATTTAAAATGTTTTGAAGCCTATTTAATTTTTGGAACAAGGCAGTGGTTACAAATGAACTTGCATGGTCAAGTCCACTTGTATTAATTAATACAAATTAAGGAATATAAAAAAAATGTAGGCGCATGATTTTTAAATTGGTTGGGGATTTCATAAGCAAGACTGAAACCATACCAGAAATAAGATATTTAAATGATTGATCATTAATGTCTGCATGAGTAGTTCAAAGAAATCATGAGGCAAACTATAGTGGTCCCTGTTCAGCTATGACCTCATAACATAGTAAGGAATGAACAGCACTTTCAATATATCCAGTGCAGGGTACTGAAAAATACTTTTGGGACTACAATGACATCCGATACTGTTAACAACAAAACATAAACAGATGAACAAATTGTAACCTCTTCCAGTACTTGGAACCTAACTGTGCTGTAACTAGTACACACAGACCAAGTAACAAGTGCAAGCAATACATTTTTGATATAACTAAGGGCAGTTTTCATAGTCCAGGGATTCACATATTCATAAACAATGATCCAAGAAGAGCAGCGATATCAAGTTATGCAAATCCTGGACTGTCAGGATGACTATGGAAGTGCAGAGGACTTTTTTTCTGAACACATTCCCCTATCAGAAATGCATAGCATGATTACATATAATCAATAGGGCAAAAGCTTATATGCTATTAAGAGGTGTACATATGTATACGAGTTTGATTCATAGACATGAATCTATAATGAACTAATATGCATGCAAAGTGTGTAAATAACCATGACATTACACCAGAAAGCAGACATTTTTCAGATGAATACAGGGATGCAATAGGAGCTGATATGGTGCTTCAGCATATGTGGACATTTTACTTGGGGGGGGTTCACTTAGATAAATGCTTGTACATACCTGGACATTTTATTTAAGGGGTCACTTGGGTGAATGTTTTATATCAGTGCTTCTGCATACCTGGAGATATTACTGACTGGGTCTCTTGGGTAAAATGTTTATTTTAGTGCTTGTGTATACTAAGGCATGTTACTGAAGGGGACACTTGGGTGAAATGTTTATTTTAGTGCTTGTGTATACCAAGGCATGTTACTGAAGGGGACACTTGGGTGAAATGTTTATTTTAGTGCTTGTGTATACTAAGGCATGTTACTGAAGGGGACACTTGGGTGAAATGTTTATTTTAGTGCTTGTGTATACCAAGGCATGTTACTGAAGGGGACACTTGGGTGAAATGTTTATTTTAGTTCTTGTGTATACCAAGGCATGTTACTGAAGGGGACACTTGGGTGAAATGTTTATTTTAGTGCTTGTGTATACCAAGGCATGTTACTTAAGGGGACACTTGGGTGAAATGTTTATTTTAGTGCTTGTGCTTACTGGGGTATGTTACTGAAGGGGTCACGTGGGTGATTGCTTCATTCTGGTACTTGTGCATCCTGGGAAATGTTACTGAAGGGGTGACTCAAGGAGATAACTTATTTGTGTGTCAGGGAAGTGCTTGTTCAAACATGGTCAGACTGCTGAAGTGATCACTGGGTAAATAATTTATTTTGTCATTTTAGTAATTGTGCATACTTAATACAAACTAATGAAGTGGCTGTTGGGGGAAATAATTATCTGTGTGTCAACAAAGTGCTTGTCCATACTTAGGCAAACAACTTCTCTGCCTCCAATATCAAAGGCAAAGTACCATGTTTAACAATGGAAATGTGTACCAAAAGGATGTCGGACTATGAATTTCAAGTCCACATCATTAGCATACTAAGTGGCCTCTATGAGTCATGCCTTTGTTATGCTCATACATAAGTATAAGGGATACCCATATCACTTTTTTGGAAGTGACTATGAATACCGCCCTGAGTCTACACAATTCCAGATGGCTTAACCATATATAAGACATGGAAACCTTTTATAGTTGGTGTTTTTTTCACTTTTGTATATAGTATTAGTAATTTCACTGCTATATACGATGTTATAAAGTTAATAAAGACAAAAAAAGAAACTCGTCAGAGGGGTTAGAACTTTAATGTCATATGGAAGTGAATTGCACATTTCTTGCTAGCAGTAAGAAAGCCCCAGAGATGCACTACAGAACTAAAAAGGTTGAAATGTCAAGGTTTTTCTGATACTATTTTATCTGCATTATGTGGGTGATGTATTTGGTTTTAAGATTATTTTCCAAGACATGCAGTGATTTATGTTCAGTGCTGTATAAAACAGTGTATAGATGAGTTTAGCTCACTAAGTATAGCTAACCATTTAGCATCACCCAGTGATATGCAATAGTGCTTCTATTAAGGGGGGCCAGTCACACAATCACAAAGTTTGTTCACACTGTCTGGATCTTGTTTAGAATGCTCTGATGTAGGAAGTATGGCATATTTTACATGAGAAAAGGTGCTTTTCTGTGATGATAGGATGACAAACTAGCCATTAGTTTGATAATTATCTTATTCACATTCAAGGAGAATGTAATGGACTGGTAATGCTAATAGTATTCCTAAATGTTTAAAGGCAACTACTGCTTCCAGCTGTATTCATTCAGAAGTAGTAATAGTCAAGCCCATTTTACTACTAACAAACTCTTATGGGTTCCAAATATCACTTTTTCACTTTTAAAAGAAATCTACTTTAAGTCCAAATCATATTCAACTATATTTATTTTTTTTATTTCTATTTATTTGATATTTATTTAATGGAAAAGTCCGACTGAGTATGAGCCCATTTTCAGAGGAGGCATGGGGAGAAAAGCTCCACAGTACACATTAAACAGAATTAAAAAATTGAACAATGGTTACAAATATTAAGACAATAACAAAGTAGTACAATATGTGAAATACAATAAAAGAAAAATAAGCAAAATATAAAGGCAAGCAATAAATTTAACCATACATTATATACAAGGTAGAAGAGAGTTCCTAATGTGGATGTTATATAATGATGCATGAAAAATATATAACAGAATAAGTAATAGGTTGTAGAATCCATACACTTTTTCTGGCAGGAGAACTAGATAACAAATTTCAGTCAAATTCTGGGATAGATAGAGGTTAGTGTAAGAATATAAAGAAAGGACATTGGAATGTTAAAGAATTAAAGAGAGGTGAGGCTAGAAAGTAGGTAAACCAGGAAGGGAAGTAGGATGTATCAAGAGAAAGTCTATTAAGAGTGTGGAAGAAGGGAATAGAAAAGTACTAAGATGGCGAGGACCATGGGCAGATCCAGTTATTGGTTAGATGTTCTTTCAGCCTAGACTTGAAGGAAGAGTAGTGGGGTACAAGTCTGACTGCTTCTAGAATGCTATTCCATGATTTGGCAACACAGTGAGAGTACAGACTAAGTCCGTTAGATCTTTGAGGTTTGTAAATAGATAGTAGATACTTGTGACAGGAGCGTAGGTCATGAGATGGAATACATTGTTGAAGTAGTGATGATGTCGTTTGCAAAAATGAGGAGTTGTACAGTAATTTGTGTGTTAATGTTAGCTGATTAAAGGTGAGAAGGTGGGGTAGTTCGAGCCAATTTAGGGACTTCAGAGCAGAGCAATGGTGAGAGTAGTGGGCCTGCCCTGTGGCAAAGTTTGCTACTTCATTATAACATTGACTAAGTTTTGCTTTGAGGGAAGGGTGAAGATTGGTTAGAATGGGTGAGGCATATAGAAGGGAATGTAAGGGATAGGTGGTGGCAAGGGATACTCTTGTGGAGATTAATTTCTTAGGCCTATACATCAAGCCCAATTTTTGATTAGTTCTTCTTTTTTATTTTAATGATGTTGCTGATATGTAGGTCAAATTTAAAATTAGGATATCTTAAGATTAAGATATCTCAGACAGGGTACACATACACTTCATTGAGGTATAATTATCCAAACATTTTTTTCATTGAGATTTTAAATTACAGTTCACTTTATAGCAGCTGGTTGGTCTGCTTAAGCCAGGAGTGCATTTTCAGTGTTTTTTTTTTGTTTGTTTGACCTTTCCTCACTGTACTGTGACAACAGTGTTTTCTATATACATTAGGTGGAGTGGGGGGGCCAAGACCCACACTTGGGGATACAGGGGGCTTGCCCCCTACAAAAATATTTTTGTGTATCGTTTTATGCCTTTTGAGTTACTGTTTTTGAGCTTAAAAATCAATTAAGTATAACTTGTGTAACTCAACCAAACATGGGGAACCATCAGAGAGGATGGTAAGCCAGAATCAATTGGTCAATTGTGTTGTGATCATTGTGACCTTCCCAAATGACCATGTCAACTCTGTAGATAAGATGGTTAACAGTTTTGAGACTGATAGATAATACATTAATAAATATTGCAAATAGGTTTAGCCCTAGTAATGACCTTTGTGATACCCTTTCTATGCTTGGTTTGATGTATGAGTAATATAGGCCAGTTAGAAACCCAAATACTTTCTCATATGAGTAGCTTCTGAAGAAGGCAAATTCTGTCTTCCTTAAGCCCTAAGTCTACATTCAGAGACCACTGCACTGTGATTCACTGAATCAGATACTTTTGTGAGGTCACTGAAAGTCATCCAGTAAGATGTCATTTCATCAGTGCTTTCAGTATTGAGTTAATAAGTGATAGAAGAGATATGCAGATATTAAAACCATTTCTAAAACCAAGCCTCAAGTCTCTTACTAGAATATAAGAGACCATGTGATTTTTTAATTCCATGGCAGTAGCTTTTTCTAGAATGTTGGCCATAGTATAAAACTGAAAGATGGGGCTAAAATATTCCATTTTGTTATATTGCTTGTTTAGGTAAAGAGATAATACTTGCAGTTTTCCATAGCTGTAGAAAGTATGTGCAATGAATGAAAGATGCTTACGATTTGCTATAAGTAACATGTCCAAATAAATTTAGGGAGCACGTTATTTGTTCCATCTATGCCATAGTGTGGTATTTTTTATATGCATTTGATCACCTTCATGACTGATACCCCAATGAATTGAAACTCTTTAGAAAGTTCAAAAGGAGTTAGTGAATGTGTTAGCTTAACTTAAGACACTGAGGTAATAACCCTGAAACCATAACTCTTTCAGGGAAGGTAGTGAACAATGAACTGCTTATACTGCAGACATTTCTGACTGGGTCATCAATCACAGATACATAACTTTGTCAAATGGGGCCTTAGGCAGGTTAATGAACCAGGTTACACCATAACTGCTCTAGTTCGTAGGTAGTTACTAGGCTTGCAGTTCATGGGACCATTGAGTAGCCTAGGAAACATATTTCCAGTTGCCCTATGGCACTGTCTGGTAAAATCACATGCTAATGGATAGAGTATAGAATAAATATGAGGCAAAATGTGTGTGTTCTACAAAGCTGGAAAGACAGATAGCAGTAGATTACTTTAAGTCACTTAAAAAAGTTAACAGAGCAACAGGTTTTGCATCAACATTTATTTTACGAGCCACATAACTATTAAACTGTATGACTGACATTGCCAAACTGTAGTCCTCAGTGATTTAAAAAAAGGAAAAAGCTAAAGGAGGTTTTGGCAACTGGCATATAGGATTAAGATTCAAGCTTCTTACTGCTAGGATACAGGGTTTGATTCTGTGTGACCCTAATCAAGCAAATAAACTGTTGCCCCAAATTGGGGTATTTTAGACACACACACACACACACACACACACACACACACACACACACACACACACACACACACACACACACACACACACACACACACACACACAGACACAGACACACACACACACACACACACACACACACACACACACACACACACACACACACACACACACACACACACATACACACACACGGCTGTAACTAACCTGTTGTGAAGGGAAGGATATCAGTAATGTAATGCAAAAAATACTCCAAAATCCATTGTCTCTTCTGCCACCTAACTTTCAAATCTCTTGTGTACAATTTGAGAAGGTTATCAGTAATGCTGGAATCAAAAATCATACTATGTCTCCAGCAGCCCAACTTTCAAGTCAATGTGCCATGCCTGTAAGCTATCAATGTGCTGTACATGTGGCAGAATAGCACTCTTTCTTGTACGTGTGATAGAATAACACTCATTCCTTAAAGAGCAAACATGCTATTGTTTTTATTTTAAACAGCAATGGACTTTTAGGACTTTTAAAACTAATGTAGCATGGCTGCCCCCACCAGCAAACCAGGCCCAAGACAGCAGCTTAGCTTAGTCCTGGATCAAGCCCTGATCAATCATAATGAGCTTATTATACATTCAAGATGGATGTATAGAAATTTACCCCAAGGAGTGTATCATATAACTGATTTGTTTGCAGTTAAAAGCATTCTGTAGAGTCTCCTTGCTCCTTTATCTGTTTAAAAACTTTAATTTTGTGGCTCACTGCTGTACTTCTGCAGTGATAAACATTTCTGTATTGTTTACTTTCTAAAAGAGTATACGCTGGTAGCTGTAGTATTGTTCTCTACCCTCACTCCCTGTTGGTGTCTTGCTGTTATACTTGGTGGCTTTGCAGTTGCCTGCCCCTACTGTAAATTCGATCTCGGACACTCCTCCCAGTCTAGTGTCATTAGCTCATTCAACCTAATACAGAGAGAACAACTGAGAAGGCCAACCCACTTAGTTTCCTAACCTTGAATTATCTTCTGCTTCTCCTCTCTCCCTTTCATTTTCAAAAAAAAAAACACTTTGCTAGAATCTCCCTGTGTTCTGCTTAACAGTAACACAAAAAATTACGCTTGTTTCCTGCCTTTCCTGTAACTAGTCTAGTTCAGATACAAATTTGCTATATCCAGGACTGCTTGTAAGCTTCTGAACCCCCCAAGACTGTCTGTGTTGGAGAGAAGCCTGCTAACTTATCAGTGGGAGTGGTAAGCACTAGGTAACTGATCTACCACATAAGTAGTAGCTTCTGGCCCAGAAACTGTAGTTATTGGCCATTTGGGCAGTTTTTCCATATCTCTCAACTTACTGATTTAAAAGCCCGCATTTGCACTTGTTCCCCCCCCCCCTTTCTTAATTCGTCTTGTCCAGATACAGATTTTCTGTATCCAGGACTGTTTGTAAGCCCCTGAGCCCTTCAAGCCTTTCTGTGTTGGAGGGAAGCCTTCTAGCTTATCAGTGAGAGTGGTAAGCACTAGGTAACCTATCTACCACATAAGGAGTGTTGCTGGCCCAGAAATTTTAGTTATTGGCCGTTTGGGCAGTTTTTCCATCTCTCTCAACTTTCTAATTTAAAAGCCCGCATTTGCACTTGTTTCTTTCCTGTAACTAGTCTAGTCTAGATACAGATTTGCTGTATCCAGGACTGTTTGTAATCTCCTGAGACTCCAACGCCTTTTTGTGTTGGAGGGAAGCCTGCTAGCTTATCAGTGGGAGTGGTAAGCACTAGGTAACCTATCTACCACACAAGGAGTGGTTTCTGGCCCAAAAACTGTAGTTATTGGCCGTTTGGGGAATTTTTCCATCTCTCTCAACTTTCTGAATTAAAAGCCCACATTTGCACTTGTTTCTTTCCTGTAACTAGTCGAGTTCAGATAAAGATTCTTAGTTTTAGCACTTCAATTTGCTTATTCGTACTCAGCACTTGTTCAGGACTTGTTGTAAGCACTAAATAAGCCACAAATTACTACAAAACTCAACCTCCCTCATCACGCACTCAAACTTCCTCATCACCTAGAGCAAAACAGTTTTTATACTTACTTTCCTCACTTGCTTAGAGAAAAACAGCTCTTGTACTCAATTTCCTCTCTTGTCTAGAGGAAAATAGTTTTTTATTCAGGCATGTCTAAGGGTCAGTTCCCAGTCTTCTCTCCTGTCTATCTGATGAATCTGGGCATCTTGGGGCAATGTAGTAATTGCCTCATGTACACATTTACAGCCCTCTCCTCCTACCACAAAACACTACAACCTGAGAGAGATGCAGTTATCTAGTCAACCTGGAGGTAAATCTCTCCCCAACCAAGACTGAACTTACAGTCAAGAGGAAAAGGTAAACACTTGCACCACACCACACTCATCACATAGTCCCACTAAACCTACACCACCAAAATCCACACATAGAAACACAAAAACATTCGTGGAGGCTCTCAATAATAATTTGCTCAAGCAACAGAGACCTCCAAAGCAGAAATGTAAGCAACCTCCACCCCCCAACACAACCCAAATGAGACATAGCTCACAGACTCAGTGTGCCACTCAACCACAGCCCATAAGGCAAAACAACGTACCCAACACACTAGTCAGAGTGACTCTATAGTTAGGCACACTGATATCCCACTCACCAGGCTAAACAAGGAGAAGGTTACTGTCAGCTGCCTGTTGGGTGCCAGGATCCGTCACATAACCTACACACTCAGGTCACTCCACAACAAATGCAAATATGACTCTGTCATTGTCCATGTTGATGTGGATGACCTGAGACTACATGAAAAGAGACATGGAAGAGCTCTCCGATCTTGTAGCCAAGGCAGGTATGACTCTAGCCCTGAGTAGCATCCTGTCATCGCCCAGAATGATACCACAGTACAAGGACAAAATGATTGACTTCAACAATTGGCTAGGCTTCTGGTGTCATTCTAAGGGGATCCAGTATCTGTCTGCCTGGGACGACATGGTTGATAGACCAAGATGCTTTGCCAGAGATGGCCTGCACCTGCTACCCCTGGGATTCCGGATATTGGCTAAGGCTCTTGCCGCCACTATAGTGCCATTTTTAGGCAAGGTTCAAGTGACAAATTCTCCACCATAATAAGAACAGGCAAGCAAAAACTGAAGGTAATGCTACTCAGTCCTAGAAGTATAAATCTCAAAATGCACTCCCTCAAGGCACTCCTTAAAATGGAGAACATCAATATCTGTGCAGTGACTGAGACCTGGTTCAAGGCTCCAGACAGCACCCCTGCATTACCAGGCTATAACTCATACCACACTTTTCGGCCATATAGCCTGGACCGGAACACCAAAGGAGGAGGTGTGTCCATATTCATTAAGGATATCTACACCTCCAGGCTAGTTGCTCAGCATAATGCATCCGAGGTTATCCAAGTGCAAATAATTCTGGGCAAAACTGCAATCCAAATTGTAGCTTGCTACAGATCCCCCACCATGCCCCAGGATTCCCACTCCTATTTTCTTGATATACTGGAAAATATTAGGGTTCAACCAAACACCCTAATAATGGGCGATTTCAACTACCCCACCATTAACTGGGAACACTACTCATGTACCAACTCCTTTGCTCAACGCTTTTTGGAATTCATAAATTCCAATGACCTGGATCAACTTATCCACACCCCAACCAGGGGCAACAATATTCTAGACCTAGTCATTACCAACATGAGTGACCGGTGTTCCACACCTGAAGTAAACTCCTCATTGGTCATATCCAACCGTAAGCTAATCGCCCTAGATATCGACATCCCACCCCCACCCCCCATTAAGGAAACCATGGTAAAAAATCTCTCCAAAGCCAACTTCATGCTTCTTAGGACAGAAGTGGCAAACTTCATGACACCCATGCAGATGGACAATACAGTTACGACTGCTGAATCCTACACAAATACACTGTATAAGCACTTGCATGACTGCATGGATCATGCTTTCCCAAACAGAACCAAGACGCTATCCTCCAAAAAAAGGAAGCCAATCTGGTCGTCACCTGCCATAAACAAACTCTACAACAGATGGAAGAAACTGTTGCAAAAGAGAGTAAAATCCCATGAGTGGAGGAGCTCCCTGGTCAGCCTCAGTAAGAAGTTGAGATCCCTTATAAGATCCTCCAAAGCTAGCTGCGAAAACAAAATTACCACTGATTCTAGGGACACCCACACAGCATTCTATAGCTATGTCAAGAATCTCAATGGGAACACCCAGATCTGCTCTGAGTTACAGCACAATGGTACGAAAATTACAGAACCAACTGATATTCCTAACATCCTGGTATATAGGCTCAGTGCTAACTTTACCCCGCTCTCACCCCCTAAAGGGCCCATATCTATACAGGAAGAATGCAGAGTCTCTGTAATCACAGCTACGCAGGTAAAAGCTGCACTCTCTAAAGCCAAAAGCATAGCATCCATGGGACTGGAAATCATCCATGGCTGTGTTTTGCACAAACTTCAGAATGAACTGGCTCCCCACCTAAGCACCATGTTCAGTCATAGCCTCACGTCAGGCTTTGTGCCCACTGAATGGTGCACAGCAACAGTTGTCCCACTCTCTAAAAGCCAAAAGCACAGCATTCATGGGACTGGAAAACATCCCAGGCTACATTTTGCACAAACTTCAGAAAGAACTGGCTCCCCATCTAAGCACCATGTTCAATCTTAGCCTCACGTCAGGCTTTGTGCCCACTGAATGGCGCACAGCAACAATTATCCCACTCCACAAAGGGGAGCCCCCATTGATCCCGGGAATTATCACCTTATTAGCCTGACAAGCCTGCAGCATGAAGAAATGGCTAAAATATCATTTTAATAAGTTAATACAAAGAACTGATAAGCACAGGAACCTATTCAGACAAAAATGTAGCCTTATATCTGCGCAGTCAACAACAATTGTAAAATGCCACTTTTGCTTGTATTTGAAAATGACATTTGAGTTTATAACGTGAAGTTATAAAAATGGGCAAATTATGAGATACAGGATAAAAAAAATGTGAAGCTGTCACAATAGTACATGGGCATTACTACTGTCAAAGTAAAAACAGAAAGGAATGATCCTTTGCTATTTATTATATACTGTAAACTCTCAGTTAACCAGAACTCAAGCAACCAACACTCTCAAGCAACAAGAAAACAGAAATATCAAAGAAATATAGTACAATTTACATGCGTTACACTTTCTGTTTTTCCCCCACAGAAACGTAATTTATGTTTTTAGAGTTTTAGAGTTTTAAAAAGGAAGATAGGAATACATTCCCTCTTTCCCCAACCTGAGAACAAGTCAAACGATAAAAGCAGTACAGGGTACAGTATTAGTCAGGCTTATTTTTAATAGTAACTCTCAAGCAACCAGAAAGTGCAGTTATCCAACATCTAACAATCCCTATAGGTGTTGGTTAACTGAGAGTTCACTGTAGTGCCTCATACCATCAAGGACAGATACACTTTCATTATCCATGTCCTTAAGTGTTGCTTCATAATCACAAGGTCCAGTCACTAATTCCAGAATCTGAAAAGAAAACTCCTTGCATTGATCAGACCCATTACTGAATTTATTGCTACATTTTAAAGCTTTCAGACAAGCTACCTGAAACAATCTGAAGTGGCAAAATGATTCCTTACTAGAAAAATATTAGTACAGGAAACCAAAGCATATGAAAATGTTTTATGAATTATTATATTTTGTATTTATTTTGTCTGTGCTTATTTTGTTTTGATTTTTTCAGTTTACACAGTGGTAACCTTTGCCTCTTGACATGGTTCTGCTTGGAAGTCTATACCATGAATACGGGTCTTTATTGTAACACCGAAATTTTAATAGTTTAAATCACTAAAGGTCGACCCTTTATGATCGAACTATTAAAAAATAGAATGTTCCTAAAAAAGTATAAAAAAAAGCAAAAAAAAAAACTAAAGTGTGTGGGGCAAGGCCCCCTGCACCCCCCACACCCCCTGCTACTTAAATATACCAACTCTGAGATTGCGCTACAGTGTAGGAAAGGGAAATCTTCTCTTTCTGCGCCATACTCCATTCAAGTGCAATCTCAGAGTTGGTATATTTAAATAGCGGGGGGGGGTGTTGGGCGCAGCCCCCCATGTGGGGGGTGCAGGGGGGCTTATCCCCCCCACTTAACCCGTCAGGGTAAGTTTTATTTGTTAAATTTTTTTTTTTTGAAGTTATGGAACTTCGATCATATGATGTCGACCATATGGTATTCAAAGTTCCATAACTTCGAGTTTTAATAGGTAACCCACGAATGCACCATTAAGGGAGCTATGACCAAACTGAACCCTTTTCCCCATTTTTTTCTTATGAGGTCAGGGTATCACTTCAACAGTCACAATCATCTAGAGGCAATGTTCACACCGCTAGGTGGCTAGCCATACCATGACATTAAAAATAAATGCCAATGGAAAAAAAGACATAAATCACTCAGTGACTTCCAAGATTAAAGAATAATTGTGCCATTAGAATCAGAGCAAGTAATTTGTTAACTTCTTTCAAAAATAATTTCCAGTCATATATCAGGAATAGAAAATGTCAACATTGGCTTGTGGCAGTCAAGCTTGTTTTAGGCCTAGCTAAACTTGTGAATAAAAACAAAGGGATGGGAGAGTTTTACATTGTAACTAGTTATGGATGGATTCCTCAGAAGTATGACTTCACAAAATGAAATCCAGTGGTTAGTGCCAAAATAAGAAATAGTGGAACAGGAATCAGTGTTATGCATGATTCCCCAAAAGGCTTAAACTACAACCACCACCAATACATTCGGTAAGTAGTTCTGATTCTAGGGATGACCCTTGTTGTTTTCCTGTGATCAGGTGACATTACCATCCCTGCATAACTGTCAAAGGGAAGAGAGGTCAACAAAGAAGGAGATTAAGCTGCAGTAACTTTGATGACATCTTGCTGTAACCAAGCTTATCTCTGGCAATTGATGAAGGTGGCCGTGCCTTATCTTTGACAGTTAAATCAGTAATACCTTTTCTAGCAATATCAAAGTTATACTGAATGTCTGCAAACCCTACTTCACTTACATAGCTCAATGATGTATAAGGTAATACAAATATTTCATCAGATGGAATACGTGTCTAGAGATACTGCAAATATGTGACTTCTACCAATGTAGACAATGTCCCATGTTTAGCTCTGTGGTGATACTATATTGGTGGAATTTATATTAATGCAGGCAAAGTCTTATGTTTAGTTCTTCAGTGATGATACAAAGGTGTGAGATTTACATTACTGAAGGCAGAGACCACAACCAAAGTAATCAGTGACTCACAGTGCCTTGGTAAGCAGATACAGCAGAGACCATTATAGATGATGCTACAAAGAGTAACAGCTTCCATATGACTACCGTAGTCAGAATCCACCTAATAAAGTATAATGACCTTTGAGGCCAGAGCCATGGCTTGATTATCAGGTTCATAGGTAAGTAGTATGCTGGCTGCACTTGTGGGCCATTTTAAGCCTAGTTAATTTCCATTTCAAAGTTAATAATCAAACCCTTTACCTTGTGACTGTGAGTTAAGCAACTTGTCTATTAAGCCAATGCTCAATGTTTCAGATGTCTCCTCTGCAGTTCCCCAGACTGGCACCCGCTCTCTACCCAAACTTAAGGGCCAAAAAAACCCCAGTGAACTGCTAGTAATGAATGCTGAAACCAAAGAAATTATCCCACTGGCACCTCCTGATAATGCCCCTTAACAGCACATGCCTGTGGCAGCCACACCCATCAACCCACCTTAATTACGTCTATGAATGAAGCTGCTGTCTGTCTCGTTCAGTCTGAGACATGAGTATAGCTTATTATAACATGCTATGAGTTGCGCAATCTATATTATGCAGATCAAAGCCAGGATATTAAGAGTGGGTCAGCAGCAGCTCCCTGAGTTAGTGACACCATATTGCATAACTCCTGCCTTCTGTACATGTCAAATAATACCATTGAGCTCACAAAGTTAAATTAAGTAAAACATAGCTAAACATTTTTAATTTATTATGTAAAAACCATGGTTTGTGACATTTACTGTCACTGCAAAATGTTAATGGATTACAGAAAAACAGTATATAGTATTTAGTATAGTGGATTATGATTGGATCTCCAGTCATAAAAAAAAGTACTGGATAGTAAAGCTATGTATGGCAGGAAATTCACCTGGAGTGCAGATCAAAGCAGAAGTTAAGAGGAGAATCTTGACATCCAAATCAAGAACATGTAACCACTGAGTTATGATCGGAAAGACCCGATTATAATTCTTTGTATACATGGTGCTTTAGCTGCTTTGATGCACTAGTAGTTACAGAAAAAAGGTGCAACAATGTGACGTGTTTTGCAGGATTTAAATCCACTGAATACTCAGCAATGTCAGTGAACTGCTAAAAGCTGTCAATGGCTTTAAAAACTGTTAGATGCTTCACTCTCCCACACTTTCGTTGAGTGACGGCATGAACAGTATAACAGTTTTTAAAGTTATTTTAGCCTCTTGCTGCAGATACTTGATACCCAACACTGAAGACACTTATGCTCTAGCAAGAGACTAGAGCTTAACCATTATAAGACATGCTTAACAAAACTTAAAAGATAACTTTTTCCCAAACTGCAATCTTAATTATGGCATTCCATATACTTCTTTATAATCTTTGATGAGTGAAAATGCAGCATTTAATAAAGAAGGCAATGCCACACTAGGAACAGCATGCTCTCTTAACAATGTATTGCCTTACCAAATGTATTACCTACTACTACTATATCTGGCTGTAGCAGTAAATTCATGGTGTGTTTAAATAGCAGGGATACCATGTAGTGTGAGATGGATGGAACAACATATTTGGACAAACTTATTCTTGTTTGTTTGTTGTTTAGCTAGTTGTTCAGATTCATAACGGAGTACTATAATGTACATAACGATGTACTATAATGTACACCACTGTTCAAGTTCAAGTCACAGATATTTGTCACAGATCTAATACCATGTTAAAAATTAAAATAAAATCATTTTGAAGTCATAAAGTAGCTGCAAGGGGCTGGAGTTAAGTAGGAATTTTCTTTATCCAATTTCAGTCAGAATGAGTCTTAGAGGTTCATAGGTAAGTACTAGGCTAGCTGCCCTTGTGGGGCTTTTTAAGTCTAGCCAGTTTCAGTTTTTGTGCTTGAATTAACCAATTCCATTTGGTTAAAGATTTTCCTTACTCATTCCATGATTGATAATTATATGTTACCGCTAATGAGAATGACTGGGATCATGCCATTGATAATTTGAGGAGGTTCATGGATGGGATAAAAGATTTAGGACCTCACTATTATAGGGGCAGTGCTGGAGTAAATTTTCTGTTTCCCATCAATAGATCCAACTTGTGCTTGAATATGAACAGGAATGCAATTTGTTTTATGTGGATGGTAAGTCTGTTCCAGAGAAGTGGCATCAACAGCAAGATATAGCTGTCTCTCCTTGCTGTTCTGATGATGTTGCAGAAAAGGTTCAGATCCTTAGACTGAATATTTCAGATGCCATTTGACTTGCTGGTATGTAATAAATCGATCAGTATTAGGTTGCAGGATGCATTGTATGCCAGACACAGGTGACCTGTTAACAGTTTGTCGGATACCAGGTATAGTGACAGGGCTTTGAGTCACCAACTAGCAAAATATTTACCAAAATGAACTTATTGTCTCAACAACTGCAAATGGGTGTGTGAGCTTCAGATCTGATCTCACTGCAGATACTTTGTGAGCAGGTCCCCTCTGTGGTTAAATCCCCATGCTTTTGTCTAAGAATACAACTAGTATCAATAAATCTGCTTCCATATCAGAAACTTTAGATAGTTGCATATGATTTTTGTGTTCTCCTGAATGGATTACCGTGACTCCATCTTCCAAGGACTTCCTATCTCAGAACATGGTAACTCTTAAGTAGTGTGAAACTCTGCAACTTGGTTAATGACACTTGCATTCTGTTACAAGCACATCACGCTGCTTATACAGAGTCAGCACCAAAGGTGCCAGTTTGATCCACAGCCGTATACAAAGTTCATATGTTACTTTATTTAAACTACTTTCATTAAAGAAATTTTGCACCTTTACAGCCATGAAAACGTTCTAGTGCAAGGTCTGTATATTCTGGATTTCAGTCTTTCTAATTTCATCTGCTTCATCTGCAGAACCATGTCTCTTTTGCTGACAGAGAGCGCCACTATGTTTAGTGCTAAGAAGCCCCTCACAAAACATCAGTTTTTCATGACATTTGACCAGATTTAACATTATCTTATTGAGATGAAATGTTTCCAACCTGTATTTTTTTTTACTTTTCTTAATATTTTATCAAATTTATCTGAGTGTTGTATTTTTTGCACTGAAATTCCTACTGTATCCACACAAGAAAAATATAATAAATCCAGTAGTTCAGTTTCTAGACACTGCAGGAAAAACAAGGAAAAAGAATAACGCTATATTTTAAAATTTAATAAACACGTGTAAAATAAATACAAATAGGATTAAGTATGCACATATGCACTTTTGCCTTTCATTGATGACTACACCAGACTAATAAACTCTGTTGCATATATTTTATATACTCAATTAACAGACATCTGACCAATCACTGACACAAACCACATTGAAAACATGTTGCAATAGCTGGCAAAGATTTACTGATTAAAATCATTTTGTTAAAATCTTTGCCTGACTTATTTTTCTTCTTAAAACTGCCCTGTAATTAATAGACCATTTGAGGCCTAAGGGCTTACTGGCACTCAATTTATTCTGTCACAATAATTCTTTATATTTTCTGTTACCTACCCTGCAGTCTTGCAGGCTTCACCAACATAGTCAGTGACACTGAAAACATTTTTTTTAATTAAAACAAGATGCTGAATGTTTGTAATGTACTTTAACCAAACTCTAATTCTTCACTGAAGAGCCATGCTCATAAATTTTGCTCTTAAATATGCAATTAGTGTTAGTGATATAAAAGCTCCCATACACAAAGCTAAACAGGCCACATTTTGACTGTTAGATGAGAAATACCCTGTATATATTTATTGCTTTGGTAAGGTATAGGATGCTGTAATGTAGGAATTGGAAGGCATTTTTTCTACAATTAAAATAAAAGATAAATGTGAAGTTATATTGTTTCCTTTACCTCAACAGGGCTTCACTTGTAGATTGGGAACCTACTAGTGACCCTGTGTGAAGAAGATAAGGTTGTGATGCAAGGGAGATAAAATTTAAGGTTTTGGCAGTCTTTATGTTATTTATTATGAGTTTCAGTCTTAAGTAGAAGGTTAGATGCATGTCAACAGAGGGCAGGGAGTTTGGAATCTTTATATACTGTCAGGTAGCTGGACTACAGCTGCATTGTAAAAGCAGAACTATTTTTTCGCACTTGTGATATGGGATGTTTGATGATTACACATCCACCTGTATTCTAAACTGAGGGATGGCAGAATGGATGGCTGAGTATGGAAAGCAGATAACCTTTAAACAATGGGAATCTCTAGTCTTACTGTTTGGCTTTGTAGCCTAAGAACAGCAGTGATAAGATGAACTGAGTAAGTCTAAATATGCTATACATGGAATTCAGCTAGTGGGACTGTTACACAATTATGATGGTGCAATGGGCAATGCTTCATTATTAAGCATTTCATTTCTTATAAGGACTTAGATGTTAATTGTTTTCATGTTTGCTATCAAGTTAATATATTATGTTCTGCACCATCAGAATACCAATGGTGTGGGACACTGGCACATTGGTTATAGTACCTGTTTATTCACTGGGTGACTGCAGCTTCTGGAGTCCTTGCAGTTTAAACAGCAGCACTTTTTTCATTCTCATCAACAACAGAGCATTGTGATAGGAATCTAAAATAAAAAGGAAACATTGCCATATTGTCATTGTGATTGCCTCAGAACCTGGCACAATTAATCACTAAAACCAGCTGAACATAAACGTTTTTAAAAAAAGATCTCTCTGTAAAAAATTGCATGTCTCACTGTTGTAATGCAAAATCATCATTTGTGGCATTGGTGTTTTCCCTGTAACACCCAATGCTGTGGTATTAGAGACAAGGGATTACACCATCTTGGCTGAATAAAATACAAGAACTAACACCCAAAGGCAAATAAGAGTACTTTTGTAAAATAATATTTTTCTCTTAATGAAAATAGTGTATCCTAAGATTTTGATTAAATGGATAGCACAACATGACTGAATTCTGCAAAATTCAGGAATACATTTTTATCACGTTTGAGATGCCAGTCAACTGGGTAATTTTGCATCGTAGGACGATGGGAGTAGATCATTTTGTAACAAGATTGCGACATGTTCTTAGTACTAAATTCTAGACCACTTAACCTATAAGTGTTGCCCAGCATCACAAATCAGGAAATATAGTAAGTCAAGGAAAGAAGAACAATTAGTCTTTTTTTTTCTTCCATAATAAAAGATTGGAGTTTTCTTTTAATACATGATAAACACTATTTTATATGCATGGCATTAATGAGAGAATCCAAATTATCATTAGCATTTTCTGACAACTTAATAACCATACTCAAATGCAGAAAATTGGAACTTGAAGATATCAGACCTTTTCTAAAATTTACATCCAAGAAAAGGATGACAGAACTGTTCTTTTTTTTTAAACATTACATCATAAAAATGTAATGAAGACTAAAAACACTGTCTGGCATTTTGTGTGAATTTTGAGTATATTAATATACAATGGGTATTAGTGAAAATAATTCAGAAGTGCAACCTAAATAAATACATTTAAAATTCAAGTTATGTTGCATATCTGCATTTATAATCTGTGCAACAACATGACACAAACTCTGCAACTTGCTTTCACATGTGAGAAGCCTGGGATATGTGTGGTATTAGATGTGCAGTGCAAGAGTTATTGAGACTCTGAACTGACCTGCTGTAACTCTTTTAGACTTTGTAGCACTAAACCATTTACAGTTAACAGAATAAGAGCAGCAGCTGTCTCTTTTACCAGCACCAATTTACAGGGTTCAAAATTCTCTGACTTAATTGATTTGATTATTTAGTATAACTAAATACTTGTGTTTTTCGACTTTTTCCGGTTAGGGGTCGCCACAACGGAACTCCGGTCCGCTAATGATTGGCAGTAGATTTTTTACATGCCAAGTTTGCCAGCCCTGACACACAACCTTCAACAAAGGTATGCCCATTCACGCATGTCACCACACAGAAGACGCTCTAGCTGAGAATCGAACGGGACAACGTCTTGCTGTGAGGTGACAATGCTACCGCAGCACCACCACCGCAGTCTAGTATAACTAAATACTACTGTACTAAAATGGTTTAAATGACAGAGTGCAGCAAAAGGTCTAAATACTTATATCAATAAAGCAGCATGAAAAATCCAACAATGTTGCTTGGCTTGTGGACTCTGGAATAGGTAGCTGTTGTGGAGCTTACCGAAACTGATTACTGTAGTGCATAACAAAAGCCAGTTATTTGCTCACTTGAATAATTTAATTCTCGGACACGTCATGTTCTTTATCATACTGTAGAATTATGATATAATCATCACTGTTAAATGTCAGTCTCTCACTGGTGGTCTGCTTCTTTTTAGTGATATGGGGGTTGCACAACATGAGCAATTGTAGCACACCTTGTTGCATCATTTTATCTTGGGGTAGGAGGGATCTTTTCACAGAAAGGCATTTTCAGTGCTGGTTATGATGCACGTGCAAGCAATGCATTGCTTTTCTAGTGCAATGCACTATCAGGTATTCAATGAAATATATAGAGGTGCTTATGGGCATTCCTCTTCTCCAATTACAAGTTTAGATCAGACCTACATGACTGTTGCCTAGAATAATAAACTGGAAATGCCCTTAGACTAAAGTTCAATATAATCAATAAAGAACAGTACTTAGCTGGAAGTATTCATAGAAAGATGTATTATGATGGCATATGTAGTTGCTCCTATTTATGGATTAAATTGGAAGTATATTCCTCTATCATATCACTTCCTCCTCCTTCTCATTTGTCATAAGGATGACAGCATGTTTGGTCTATATAAACTTTTATTCATTCACTAATTTGACTGTTCTAATATTATGCTACCCTTTCTGAGAAAAATATTTCCTTGTATCTGTTAAGTAACACACTTTGGATCCTCCAGTTTTGTCTTTTTACTTTATGTCCCTATCTTTTTCCTACATGGTGCCCACCTGGATTCTGTGTGTTCCCTTGAGATACATAAAGGTTTATGCCATCCCTTTCTAATTAGTGTTTCTCAAGACAATACATGTTAAACATATTACATCACATTGAAGACATCACTTGCAAACTGTGTATTATTTGCACTTCATTCTGATCTAACTCAGTCCTGTTCTTGTCATTGTCCTGATGAGGTCTCATGAAAGCATACATGACTCCAGTTGGAGTCATACCAGCTTTCTAAAAACTAGAATAATAGCTTTGTATTTTATGCAGATTTTGTGCTTTATAAATCTGAGTATTTATTACACTGGCCTTATTTGCTGGTTTCTTATAGCACTTTCCTAGCTTCTGATAATATTATCACCTAATAGACCAGTTACCTATTATTGCTACTACCTCTCTCTCCAAACTGAGAAATTATTTCTTTGGTTTCTATTTCATAGATGCATTATTTTGCACATAATTGAAGCTGCTAGGTTTTAGATAATTTTGCCAAAGTTGCCAAACCTTTTATTACTTGTATGTATTCTTTTGTATCAGTCCAGCTAAACAGCTTTATGCTATCCGAAAAAAAAAGAAAAGTTATTATTTTCAGGGATCATGCAAGGTTATTCCAAGAAACACTGTAAATGTCTGTCACTGGATTTCTCTGCCTTAATAGTCCAGTGGTTCCCAACATTTCTTTGCCTCTTTGTGTCCTATTGTCTAACCAGTGTTTCAACTTTACTTCAGTTATAACGCTTCCTAATCCTGTTTACCATCCTTTTATAAAGCAGCGATCCAAATGCCTTGATAAAATGTAAATTGGCTATGCCTTTTGCTCATGTCTTATCTATAGTCCTGCTTTTCCATTCAGAAAAATGTATTAAGATTTGTTTGGTTAGACTTTCTTGTGGGTCGTAGACTCCGCATTCTTTCAGATGTTCAAAGATGATTTCTTTCAGCACAAAAATCCACAATTTTCCTAACAAATTAATTAAAAGTGACAAGCTGATTATTTTCACCCTTTTCCTTATTCCCACCGCTCATGTACGGGAATCATGTCCGATTTTTTTGGTCTCCAGGAACGCTATCCTCCTCCAATTTCCTTTTTTAAACTTCTTTAGTCTCACTTTCAGACAATTAACATTATTATATCATAAAATTCTTGCTCAGTGTAAATCACTGTTTGAAATGGTTGCACAAATATAGTAAATTTCGGTATGAAATACTAGCACATATTTTGCATGAAATAATATTTAAATTAATTCGCATGCCTGTTCATATCAGGATGCAAATGGAGGTTTAGGAAGTGTTACATTCCTCTAATAATCTGCAGTAAAAAATTAATAAAAATAGAATTGTTTTAATTAATGAATTTTAAATATAGATGCCATAAGCCTTCGTAATCATGCAAATGCACACTAACCAGAGAGATAGACTAGTACAAGGCTTTCAGATCAAGTCTTTACTTGCACTTGAGTGCTGTATTACTAGCATGTTAACTGTGTAAGAATAAATACTTCCTGAAGTAGCCATCCAAGTATCCAAAAGCAGATGTTTAGCCTAGTAAAGTCAGTTTTCCAGGTCTGTACTACTCTGTGAGCAAAATCTAAATATTTGAAACATATAAACCTGCCTACAACGTATACATTAAGTCTACATGTTTAGAATAGTGGATCTCACAGGAAAAAGTATGAACAGCATATACTGCTAACGTCTGTAAAGGCTCCAGGAGACAAAGTGTAGCTGTTTAGTTGTCTAATATGTCAATACAGATAGGAAGGATAAATCTGAATACGTTTATCAGGATGTTCAAATTAAGCTTTACTGCCTATTTTCTGACAGTCAGTCCCTTTACTAAAAGTATTGTTTAGGTTGCTAATATTGCTAAACCTAGCCAATAAATGTCCCTTGCTGAGAGTATGACATGTACCATGTCCCTGTTTTTGATTAGTGGAGTGGATGTATTAGGGACGGTGGGTCATGAGTTTAATGTTTGACATGTATAGGCCCATAGATTCCTCAACTTTGTAAACACAAACACCCTGGATTAGATAGTCCACACACCCGCTAGGTATGCAAACATACTTGTCCTGGTCCTCACAAACATGGGACAATGCTGTAATATCTGGTCTGGTAAAGTCAGACCATAAAGTTGTCTTCTCAAAATAAAAATAAAACCCATGACCCCAGCTAACCCCTTAGCAGTTAGGAACTATTCTAAGGCAAACTTTCTATTATTAAGTGATAACATAGCAACATTTCAAACCTCATCAATTCCTGAGAACACAGCTACTGTACAGAAACTCTGTGCAATCATGTTAACAGAAGCTATGAAGCAGCTATGCCCACTAGAAATATGCTGAGAACAAACTCAAAAAGAAAGACACCCTGGTGGCATCCTAACAAAAATAGGTAGTACAAGAAAAGGAAGAAAATCATGGTAAAAGTTAGGGATTGCAATTGCCCACAGGATTAAATCTCCCTAATTAATCTATACAAATAACTCAGATGATAAATTAAGTTTAACAAAGCCAAGTGTGAGGTAAGAATAGCCTCCCAGGCCAAGAACAACCATAAGGCTTCCTTTAACTAATTCTGTAACCTCAAAAGCAGCACAGATCAATGTGCAGAATTGTTAGTAAATGGATCCACTTGGAGCTGGTAGATATAACAAATCTACTTGCTGATACATTCAGCTCCAGTTTTACCCCCTTCTCCCCCTGGGCTTCCCTCAAGAAATGCTATCAGACAACCCCCTTGCCGCCCAACTATCACTAGGGAACAAGTCCTAAATGCACTCACTAAGGCCAAGAGCACTACATCGATGGGCCTTGATAATAACCCAAGATGCCTGCTAAATAGCACAAGCATGGCCTATCAGGACCTCTAGAATCACTTTTCAACCAAACTGTCCAGTCAGGTTCGTACCACACAAATGAAGTCATTCCTCCACACAATCGTGGGACCTAAGTTGGCCTAGTCTTATATGAAAAGCCATAGAAAGAATTATCATGGAATTGATAACTAATGACACAGAAAACCTTTAGACACTGGATACAACCAATTTTAGTTTTGTCAAGAGAAAATCATGCCTACTCTTCCTGGTAGATTTCATTGTGAAGGTTACCAAGGCAATGGATGAGGACAACATGGTGCGTACTGCTTACCATGCTCTGGCCAGTGTATTTGACAATATGTCACTTAGGTAATGTAAACAAACTCATGGAGGTAGGCATAAGTCCCTGTTTTACATACTGGATAGTCAGGTGTCTCTCAGGTAAGACCACAGAAGGATACCCAAATGAAACCTGCTAGAGTGAGTCCTGAAATGTAGAGACTGTGTGGCAGATAGGTCGGACTTATGTACAGTAAGTCTGAAATGCCATTTTTCAAAATATTTCTTTTATTTCTGATTTTGGACTTGGTATATATAAGTTGAGAGGGTATGGGGGCTTGCTCCCCACATGAGGGGGGGTGCAGGGGGAGCTTGGCTCTTTGCAAAAATAAGTTTTAAGATCAAGAGTGCTTTTCAAAATTTGCTCTTACTCTGTGTTTTCTTTTTTTTCGCTTTTCATCACTCAGCATTTTGAGTGCCAACATTTCAATATGGAGCCTCCAAGAAGTTAGGATAGGGGAGTACACCTCCACAAAGAGACTGGTCACTAGTGAAGGTCCTCATGGTTTTGAGCTAGGTCCACTCCTTTTTGGCATCTACTTCTCAGAAGTCAAGGCCAGCCTTAAAGACCTCAAGCTAAGCAGGTTTGCTGATGATTTCAGACTAGAAACAGTCAAAGAATTCCCTCCAAGATACTAACATCCTCCCACAAGGGGTAATAAGGGCACATAACTGGTGTCAGAACCATAGTTTGAAACTCAATGCCAAGAAATGCATAATATTATCCTTTGGAAAGTTAGCTATGCAGGAAAAGCACCTCACACCCCCTAAGAGTAGATATAGAAGTCCAAGATTTGAGGACACGCATAGACAGTAACCTGATTTGTGACCAATGTGTTGTAATAAAGTCATTCTATGATGCTCAACTTATTAACAAGGGTACAGCATCCAGGTCCAAGCAAGTCATCATCCAGTTGTATTCAGCCCTGATCAGACCCATCATTGAGTACAGTACTTCCTTTGGTATGTACCTCATCAGACACAAGCAGCAAATGTAATGTCCTCTGTGGTTGCTCACAAAAAGAATACAGGACATAAACAGCATTTGCTATGAGAATTGCCTCAAAGACCTAGCCATATATATTGCCTCTCACAGATTGTTAAGGAGTGATCTAAGCCTGGCATACAAGGCATCCTTGGATTCCACTCTGATGGGCCATTTGCATATCTGCAAAACAAATAACATCAGAACAACTCAAGAGGAGTTTCAACATAAAAAGGACTTGCTTGAGGGACAGGTATGTGTCTCAGAGAATACTCCTTCTGTAGAACAGAATTCCTTTCCAGGTTAAACAGAGGTCTTCCCTAAGCATATTTAAGGATAAACTGGACCAGTAGACGAGAAATCTGAAATTAAGCCCTGGTCTTACATATATGTCTCTAACAGACAAATGCAGGCTATAAATGCATGACCAACAGTTACTAGTTTGCATATAATCATTAAAATATACCCCTAAAAATAACCTTTAGGGCACCAAAGAAAACAACTTGCTGGATACATTTGGGAATCTTGACTAGCCTTGTAAGGGCCCTTGCAGTTGTTAGTCTAGTACATACTTAGAAACCTATGAACCATAGTTATGGCATGTTTCTGTGGAAAATACTTTCAAATATATTCTTCCTGGATGAGGATGAATGATTTCAGGGTTGCCTAACAATCCATTTGGACATCAGATAATATGACTGGTATGCCAGACTTACAGTAACATGCTACTGATTTTAGGCAGGAGTGGGCCCACAGTCTGTCATCTGTTCACCATTTAGCAATGTAGCATTAAGAGCTTAGTTCTCTATTTACACACTACCTGTGAGGCTCTTATACCAATATCCAAAAAGCACTGGCAGTATTTAGGCATAGCCCTATAGATTTGCCATTGTCTAGCTGTTCATTATAACTGGCTCTCTACTGTTCCAGTAATGTAGTAGACTAAATGATCCTAACTTATTCCAATAGCTAACATATATTTGGAGGTTTGCCATTAGAAATTAAAATTATCATCCACTGTCCACTTGGTTCTTCTGTGTAGAATTTGTACCAAATTAGTTGATGTTCATTCTTGGCCATGGAAAGCACAGAGCAGATTGGGTAAATTTACAATGTGCTAGTGCGGAATGCTAAACCTGAGAGGAAAACTCATTTTAGAATGATTTATTTAAGCTTTATAGCACTAGTTTCTATTTGAAAGGAACACTGTGCATTAAAAAAAAAGTCAAGTCTGGATGACTTCATCATGAGAAGCCCAGCAAGGCATAGCATGACATTCCCTCAGATTTTGTGTAGAGGAATCAATATCCAGGATAAAGGGAGAAGAAAAACAGTGAGCATCCCTGTTTTATCAGCATCAGGCAATGCCAATAACATCTGTTAACTGTGGTAAGCAAACACCTTGCCACAAAATCTTTGCAGAGGTTCTTAGCTCACTCAAGCCTAAAATGCCTTTTTCTTTTATTGTATTTTTCCAATTCATACCTGTGATGGCCTCTCTACTCCAGGCCAGTAATCAAAGCGCCTCGATCCTCACCAGTGAGAGATGGTCTCTAAGAAAATAAATGGATTTACCCTAAAATGGCTCCTTAATCACAGGCAAAAGCATCAACAGAGCTGTGACCGTGTTTCCTGCCGTGCCTACCTTTTGGCACTGCTCACAGGTCCTGCAGTACACTGTTACATCCCTTGCAATACTAGACCAATAAAAGTTCTGCATAATATGTCTCTTGGTACACTTTATGCCCATATGACCTGCAAAAGGAATGTCATGGGCTATGGCTTGAAGTGCCAGATGGTAGGCTCTGAGTACTACCAATTGCTGTATTACCTCACCCTCTAGCCCTCCCTCAGTGGTCCACTCTCTATACAGTAACTCTTTGTTCCAATTTATAGACTCCCCTTTTCCTTGAGCATCAGGTGTCTCTTTAGCTACCTCCCTCAAGCTTCATAAGATACGGTCCAAAAGCTGACGCTATCTTAACAATACCTTTATGACCCTTCCCAGCTCCCCTTCTACAGAAAGCCTAGTATCTTCTGACAGTGGTGTCTCACTTTCTGCCTGTGTACTAACACTCACCTCTGTCCTTGTAGTCACCCTGTCTATGGGAACTTCAGTACCTACCAGCAGCTGTGGCTCACTTTCAGGCTCACTGCTACAAGGTAGCTCCCTCCCTGAAATAGCCACATCACCAGCCCCAGCTACAGGTGTGGGGACTGTCTGGGTCTCCCCCAGGCTACCAGACCTACATGCCTATCTCCAAGCCTGACTTCATGTAACTGAATGCTCACAAGATACTGCATTATCAAAATTATTCCCTATCAAGACATCTACAGGAATATCCTCAAACACAGCTACCCGCTTGCTTCCTTTTCCACTCTCATAATCAAGGTGAACCCTGGCCAAAGGTATTTGTAATGGGATCCCTTCTAAAGCTCTGATTGGAGTGGACTGCCCAAGCAAGTACTGCTCCACTTTAACCACTGCAGGCTTGACAATGGTTATGTCAGAGGCTGTGTCTCTCTTAGCAGTGGCCTGTCTTCCATCCACTAAGATAGGATACCAACTCTGGTGATAGTTTGGTACTCCTGTTGTCTCCAGACAACTTACTACTAACATGCCGTTATTCCCACTTGCTGGGCCCCTCAGTTTTTGTTCCTCACCTTGCTTCAATGGGCATTTGTATGCTTCATGGCCCCTCTTGTTACATTTAAAACATCTAACTCTTAATTCTGGGCATATAGCTGAACTAGTGGCTTCACCTCTTACTGGTTGACTCTGTTGGGATGATTATGTTTGCCCAGCATGGGCTCCCTTATATCCATGTGCAGTACTGGGTGTCCCTTTCTTGTGCAGTGATGCCCTGCTTTCTAAGTATAGATCCCCTTTTCTCCTAGTTCATCTGTAGAGGTACACTCCCAGTTTGCCATCCAGATTCACATGTCCTCAGGTGAAATACCAAGGGTTGTTCTCTTACCAAAAGGTCTGCCCGTATTTCAAAAGTGGTGACCTTGAAAACTCACCCACCTATGAAAATAAGTGTTTAACTCAGCAATATAATCATATACACTTTCATCTGCCTTGTGTCTATGCTCACAAAACTTTTTTTTTTCTGTAAGCTCCAGGTGTTAACTTATAATAGTTCAATAAACACTGTTTGATTTTATCATAGCTTAAACAATGAGTATAAGGCAATTTAGAAACAGCAGTCACAGCTTTACCATGGAGTAAGGGAGTCAGGAACTGCACCCAGAGCTGTTGGCCAACATTATACTGTTTATATACTCTTTCAAATATATGAATAAAACTATCAAAGTCATCCCCCTCTGCAAATTATGGAAGAAATTTACTAACCTTTATTGCTTCTGGTGTATGGTTTCCCTCCCCATTACCTCTATGATCCTGACATAGGGTCAGCATCTTCTTCTCGTGTTGTCACTGCTTCTGTTTTTCTTCAGCCTCCAATTGCCACAGTCTCTCTTCAATCTCCAAACCTTTGGCCTCTTGGTCATACTGATGATGCTTCTCCTTTTATTCAGCCTCCAAATGTTTGGCCTCCAGTTGATGATGCTTCTCCTTTTCTTTAGCCTCCAACACAGCAGTTTCTCTTTGGTCTCCAAATGTTGGGCCTCCAGTTCAAGTCTCTTTAAATCTAGATGGATTTTTAAATCCTCTGAGATAAAGGTGAACTGTCATGTTTCTAAAGACTACATATCCCCAACACCACACTGGTTGTCTTCCTGGTCACTGGTCCATACTGCAGCTGCAATTAAAGCTGAAATCATTTCCTCTTTAGTCCAGTTAGAATGCACCAGTCCTTTGAATTCACACACCTTGGCTTACTGGTTCTTTATCAGCTTACCATAATCCTCTCCTGACATGTTTTCCATCTTTTCCTTACTAAACCAAACTAGCAAAAATAAATAAAACTTGCGAAAATAAAACTCTGAATGTTTACCTTCTGGTTGTTGAGAATACACACACCTTCATTGACAACTGCCCACAGGCTACTGAAGTTCAATTAATATCCCACCATTCTGGCACTAATATATCATGACCTGTCTACCCCAGGACAGTAATCAAGGAACCTCAATCCTCACCACTGACACAGGTGCGAGATGGTCACTAAAAACAGGAATGGATTTATACTGTATTTTCAGATGCAGCTCATGGCATCAAGCACAGTTTCTCCCAAGATCACAGAGGGAACATGCTCCATACCTGGGACTGGACTGTCTGTCTCTCCAGATCCCAAACAAGACTTACTTTGGAGCACTGTGTCCCAGTTCCAAGTAGCAGACGCACCCACACCTGGGTGTTTGATTTTTCATACACAGACACACACACACACACACACACACACACACACACACACACACACACACACACACACACACACACACACACACACACTCACTCATAGCAAAGGCTGGTACAGATTTACTAGCTGTACTCCTTCTGCCCAGACTGTAAGGTAACCATGCTGCCACCAGTCAACTACTCTCAGGCTCTTACAAGGGTATCCAATTATATTGATTAAAATCAATACTAATATAAATGGTAGAGTATAACCAAAGCAGCAAGGCTTTTCAGAGTGGCCACTGTATCACTAAAAAAAGCATAAGTACTCTCAAGATGTTAAAAATATTCTCTAAAAGACCAGCCACATTGAAAGGTATAAAAACATTTGATAATAAATAATAAAATAGAAAAAAAGAGAATACTACATATTTAAGTACAATAAATACCAGCGATTCAATCACAGGGGAAATAAAAATAACACAGTTGGACAGATTCAAACAGATACAGAAAAACAATACTTAACCATCTTATTGTATTTCCTGACTGTCTAAAGAATACATATTCCCTAGCTAACTTAATTAATACAGCAAGGCAAGATTAGATGTTGAGATGATTAATTCTATAAGACAAGGCAATGAGCATCTAACTAAACTGAACTGAAAAGAACACAACTGAACCAACTGACTGTGATATCTGTCACAGATCTTTATATCAAGTTCCAAAGAAAAGAAAACAATCTTCTGTGAGAGTTCTAGCCTCTCAGTGCTGGCTATGGAATGACATGACATTTGATCACCTAACTCTGGTGCAATACACACTCAGAGCTTTGCTAATATCTGTTCCAGTATCTGAAACTATAGAACAATTTCAAAAACTTCTACTCTTCTCTTCCAGAATTTTTTGCTTAAACATAAACACTTAATCAGTTGTAATTACACTGTTGATACATTTTTAACACAAGTTATTTGTACAAGACAGTGTGACAGTCAAATGACACAAAATTATTTACAAAACTATGCTGGCGTATTTCACACATGCACTGCCCTATTCTCACTGGCACAAATGTCAGTACTTCACATTTTCATAACATCCATACCACATTACGGCATCTGGAACTTTTTGGGGTCTGTTTTTTTTTTTAACTAAGTGACTTACCAGCTAATAATAGGCAGTATTAGTAACTGCAAGGAGTTAACAACATGGCATTAATAGTATTAGTCTAGTGTGTCGCAGAGTGGAGAAATTAATCTTTGCCACTTATTATTCTTATTTTCAAATTTATGTTTATATTTTCATAACTGAAAGACCTACATCTTATTGAGGTATAAGGTGTAAAACACCAGTGTGGGACATAGGAAAATTCATTGTCAGTACTGGTTTATATCACACTGTACTGGAAATCTTGCTAGCTACTTGCTAGCAATTATGAAAATAAACATTTCTATATGTACTTAATACTTCAAAAAAAAAAAAAACTTAGAAACATGATATTGTGACCTTAAATGTTGAAGAAAACTACCTTTGATATATACACTGTAGGCTGCACATCTTAACAAATAACCAGTATTATTTATTTTCCTAATTATACAATTTAAAATATGTTTTCACATTTCTGTAAATATCTCAATAAATATGCACTTATAATGGAATTTCTTGTTGCCAACTGAAACCTTATGCCTGGTTAACAAGAATGTTGTGACAATATATGTCTAGGTTGTACAGTTTTTACGATGTGAAAATTTGTTTGTGAAAGTTTACAAAAAATATAATTTGGGACCTGTGTATATTATAATATATAACAGTATTAATGGAAATTTTATTTTATTTATTTATTTTATTTAAATTTGTTGACCGGGAGTGTCCGACTGAACATAGGTCCATTTTCAGTGGAGGCCCGGGGAGAAAAGCTCCACAGTAAAATAAACAGACAGTAGTTACATTGGATTACATAGCGATTAACAATTTAACATAGCAATTACTTACAACATATTTACAGATGAAGAACATAGTACATCAGTAGACAACTAGAATCTTTATCTGTGAAGTACATAACAGACATTAACAAATGTTACAATGAGAAGTTCCTGCTGTATAATAAGTGCTAGGCTTATGAGCATCTGAGCTTGCTATAATCAAGGTAGTTAGTGGAGTGGAAAGAAAGGTAGTGGTTTGATGGGGTGGATGATATTAGAGTGGGAGTTGCAAGGGCATAGCCATCATGTTTTTAGGTGCGCTTTTAGTAAAGTTTTGAAGTGGGTGCATGATGGTACGGAGGTAATTGTGGGTGGGAGTGAGTTCCATAATTTGGCTATGGTGCAAGAGAATAGTGCTTCACCAGCAGAGTTATTGGCTTTAGTGATCTGCAAGTGATTTTTGTTGCTGGATCTTAGTGGTCTGGTGGTGCGATAGGGTTGGAGTAGATTCTGGAGGGATGGGACATTTAGTGGATGGTTTACTAGTTTGTGGGTGAGTGAGAGTTGATACCACTGAAGGAGGTGAGGGAGTTCAAGCCAGCCCAGTTCAGCAAGTGAGAGACAGTGGTGACTGCGGTAGGATGACCCTGTGGCGAATTTGGCGATTTTGTTGTAGCAGGTCTCTAGCTTGTTTAGATCACATTGCCTTAGGTTGGTATATATTGGAGAGGCATAAAGTAGGGTGGAGATAAGGTGGGAATTTGCTATTGAAATCTTTGCTGCTTTGGTGAGAAATTGCTTATTTCTGTATAATGCTCCTAGTTTTTTGTGGACTTTTTTTATGGTCATGGATATGTGAATGTCAAATTTTAGTTTATTGTGTATTTCCACTCCTACCAATTTGGTGTGTTCAGTTGGGTATATAGTGGTGTTGTCTTTTGCTGTGATGTTAAAGTGAAAGTTGTTTTGAGTATGTTTGGTGGGTTGGAAGATGAGTAGTTTAGTTTTGTTTGGGTTGAGTGTTAACTGGGCATCGGATAACCATGTTTCAACAGAGGAAAAGGCTTCCTGTGTGACTTTTTGCAGTTTGGGTAGGGGCTGGGCTGAGCAGATGATGGTCAAGTCATCTGCGTATTGTATGAGTGTGCCATGTTTGGTGGCAGAGGCTAGATTATTGGTGTAAACAGAGAAGAGTAGGGGTCCAAGGATGGATCCTTGGGGTACCCCTATGGAGACAGGTAGTTGGGGAGATATGTCATTCAGCCATACAACGGATTGTTGGCGGTCAGAAAGGTAACTCTGAAACCAGTTGGTGACTGATTGTAAGAAGGATAGGTTATTGAGGACAGAGATAAGTTGTTTGTGTGGGACCATGTCAAATGCTTTAGATAGGTCTAGGAAAGTAGCAGAGGAGAGATAGCCATTGTTTTTATGCTGAAGGATAGTGTTAGTAAAGGAGAGTAAGGCAGTGGTGGTGCTATGGTTTGGTCTGAAACCATGCTGAGTACTGGAAAGGAGGTTGTTAGTAACGAGGTAGTCTGAGACCTGAGCGTGTATGCATCTCTCTAGTATTTTGGAGAGTGGAGAGAGAAAAGCTATGGGGTGATAATTGGTTAGTTCTGCGGAGGGTCCGCCTTTGTGGAGGGGTACTATATGTGATACTTTCCACAGTGTGGGAAAGTAACTTTCTGACAGAGATCGGTTAATCAAGATGGATACTGGGTAGGCCAGAGCATCAGCTGCGATTTGTAGGTATTCACTTGGGAGGTTGTCTGCTGCTAATTTTGTGGGTTTAAGTTTAGTTAAGAGTTTTTTTATGTTGGAGGTAGGTACAGGAGAAAAAGAGAAGGCAATGGGGACATTACTAGTTGAAGGTGTGGGTTGGAGGGGAGGGGGGTTGTGTTGTTTAGCTAGTGATAGTATGGTTTGGGTGAAGTGTGTGTTGAATGAGGTAGCAATATTTTCTGAGGAGTAAGGGATGTTAGGAGGAGGGGTACTGACTTTA
Organism: Protopterus annectens; assembly: GCF_019279795.1. Lineage (NCBI taxonomy): Eukaryota > Metazoa > Chordata > Ceratodontiformes > Protopteridae > Protopterus > Protopterus annectens. Next base: position 1,968,137,521 of record NC_056733.1, read on the forward strand.
CCTGGGTGGAGGATGGAGTTTATGGAGGACCAGAATTGTTTGGGGCTGTGTTGTGAGGAGTCTAGGGAAGACTGGTAGTATTGGAATTTGTCCTGTTTTATTAGCTTTTTGACTCTATTGCGTAGTTCTAGGAATTTCTGTCTAGCTGAGGGGGTTTTGGTTTTGTGCCAGTGCTCCCAGGCTTTATCCCTGTTTTTCATTTCTGACTTAGTGGTTTTCTGTAGCCATGGGGAGGGTTGGGCTTTGGTTCTGGAAAATCTTATGGGGGCATGGTAATTAAGGATGTTCAGGAAGGTAGTATTAAAAAATTCAACTGTGTCATCTAGACTGAGGTACTTTAGAGGATGCCAGTTACATTCTTTGAGGGATGAGATGAATGCGAGTAGGTTAAATTTTAGTTTTTTACGTATTTGACGGCAGATGACAGGTTTAGCTTGGTATAGGTATTTTTTGAGTAGGAATGTTGGGGAGTGATCACTGAGGCTATCTGATAAGCAGTCTGTTATATATGACTGGGGGCTCTTACTGACTAGTATCCAATCCAGGGTAGTGTGCTTGCTGGAGTTTTTATTTATCCTGGTTGGTGACTGGACTAGTTGAGTTAAGCCATGAAGGTGTACATGATGGGTTGGTTTGTTGCCAGAACAGGATTGCCATTCAATATTGAAATCACCTAAGATGATAGTTTCTTGGGGGAGATGGTGGGTAGACCAGCTGAGGAGGTTTCCTAGTGGAGGGATGTTTTGGCCAGGTGGGAAGTAGCATCCAATTATGTTGATGGTTTTGTTTTGGTTAATTTTGAGGTTGGTATATATTATTTCTTCATTGCCTATTTGTGGAGCTGATGATTTTAAGATCTGGATGTTTAGATGCTGTTTAAATATTATAGCTACACCACCTCCTTTTTTGTTTAGCCGGTCTACTCTTAGTATGCCATAACCTGTAGGGAGTATTTGCTCACTGGTAATGTGAGGTTTTAGCCAGGTTTCTGTCAGGATGACTATATCTGGGAAGTACAAGTCTATGGTGGCATGGAGTTCGTGGACTTTGTTGGATATACTTCTAATATTTAGGCTTAGTAGAAGGAAGTCACTTGGCTTTTTATTGGCTGTAATATGGGAGAAGTTGTGGTTTCTACTCTGATTATGAGGATTGGGGTTGGAGATGGTAGGGCCAGGGTTGGGGTGGATGTCTCCACTTAGGGCTAGTTTTGATATGCATGAGATTATTAGTTTTCTCAGTTTTTGAATGTGTTTGTTTATAAGGGAAACTTTATGATTGTGCTCTGTGGGTAATAGGTATGGTGGGAGGGTTACTATGTTAAGTTGTAGAGATGCTTTATGTTTGAGTAATATAGTTGGTAGAATATGTCGGGGGTGCATAGGGATGGTTCTTGAGCTGGTGGGAGGGGAGCTGAGTGTGGGTGAGACATGAGTGGTGGTGTGAGTAGTAGTACAGTGGTAGTGGTTGAGTGGGGGAATGATGGAGCTTTGGTAGGAGGTAAGATATGCAAGGAGAGTGCATGCAGTGAGCATAGGAAAGGTATGCTTGTACATGTTAGTTGAGGAGGTGTGATAGTAGTGGGAAGATGGAGGAGGTAGTGTTGGGTTAGCACTGTGGTTGGCTATTGGAAAGATGGGAGGGGTTTGAGTGCAATAAAGGTGGGAACACTGGGAGCAGGAGGGAATAGGGGGCAATGTGGGGTGCGAAGCGGGTAGAGACCCTGTTAGTTGCTCGTATGAGGGGGCTGGAAACAATCACAAAGCAAAGACAAGTATGTGTTAAGAAACAATCACAATTGACCAAGGACTGCTCTGAAACTATAAGTCATTTCTTAATTTCTCAGGTGGAAAAACAGGATAACCTTGTATCAGTAGGCTACTGTGGTCATAGTTTAAATTAACAAACGCACAGTATTGATCAGTTATGGATACTATTTGCTAACAGAAGGGAATAAGAGAAAGTGGAAAATGTGTGTGTGTGTGTGTGTGTGTGTGTGTGTGTGTGTGTGTGTGTGTGTGTGTGTGTGTGTGTGTGTGTGTGTGTGTGGGGGGGCTGCTTACAAGCCAAAGCAGAGTGCTCTCCAGGGGAAAATGAATATTGGCTCAAACAGGTAGACACATACTCAAAGTTAACTGTAGCTGTTTGCAGACAGTGGGGAGCGAAGCAGGTAGAGACCCTGTTAGTTGCTCGTATGAGGGGGCTGGAAACAATCACAAAGCAAAGACAAGTATGTGTTAAGAAACAATCACAATTGACCAAGGACTGCTCTGAAACTGTAAGTCATTTCTTAATTTCTCAGGTGGAAAAACAGGATAACCTTGTATCAGTAGGCTACTGTGGTCATAGTTTAAATTAACAAACGCACAGTATTGATCAGTTATGGATACTATTTGCTAACAGAAGGGAATAAGAGAAAGTGGAAAATGTGTGTGTGTGTGTGTGTGTGTGTGTGTGTGTGTGTGTGTGTGTGTGTGTGTGTGTGTGTGTGTGGTGGGGGCTGCTTACAAGCCAAAGCAGAGTGCTCTCCAGGGAGAAAATGAATTTTGGCTCAAGCAGGTAGACACATACTCAAAGTTAACTGTAGCTGTTTGCAGACAGGGGAGCGAAGCGGGTAGAGACCCTGTTAGTTGCTCGTATGAGGGGGCTGGAAACAATCACAAAGCAAAGACAAGTATGTGTTAAGAAACAATCACAATTGACCAGGGACTGCTCTGAAACTGTAAGTCATTTCTTAATTTGTCAGGTGGAAAAACAGGATAACCTTGTATCAGTAGGCTACTGTGGTCATAGTTTAAATTAACAAACACACAGCATTGATCAGTTATGGATACTATTTGCTAACAGAAGGGAATAAGAGAAAGTGGAAGGTGTGTGTGAGTGTGTGTGTGTGTGTGTGTGTGTGTGTGATTGTGTGTGTGGGTGTGTGAGTGTGTGTGTGTGTGTGTGTGTGTGTGTGTGTGTGTGTGTGTGTGTGTGTGTGTGTGTGTGTGTGTGGTGGTTGGGGAGGGCTGCTTACAAGCCAAAGCAGAGTGCTCTCCAGGGGAAAATGAATATTGGCTCAAACAGGTAGACACATACTCAAAGTTAACTGTAGCTGTTTGCAGACAGTTCAGACCCGGACTGCACTTTTCTTACAAGAATGTTAAAGGTGGTACCGCAGTTGAATACTTAAGAGTGGTGTTAGTTCTAGAAAAGAAGAGTACAGAGAGGAGTAAGCACTTTTGAGATGGTAAATATATATTATAAAGATTATAAAAAACACACTGAGCAAATAGCTACCGCATGCAGGACAATGTCTTGAACCAACTACTTAGTATATGCAGATACTGAGCCAATTGGAAGAACATTAAAAAAAAAAAAACCCAGACAGTTATGCAGTCACAGATAAAAATATAGCGAGCAGCAATCTGTCGTGGTTCTCTAATGTGATTCTATCCACCAGTAACAGCACAATTATATAGAAATAATTTAGACACTAGTATGAGCTGTCTACACACAACACAATTACATGAACAACATTAGTGAACAAGGTGCAGCTATGCAAATAGACCATACATACTATTATACTAAAAACAACTTGGTGCATACAAATGCTAGCATGCCATAGTAACATCCAATGATAAAGCATAAATCATATTAGATGTCTAACACAATTCAACATAAACATATACAGTTGTAAAATGTCTAATACAATTCAACATAAATAGGCATTTACAGTTGTCAAAACACTTACTGGAGAGACACTGAGCCTTCATGGGGCCTGTAGCAGAGTGGATTGTAGTTTTAAAAATGATGCCTGCCACAGGTAATATTTATTAACTTTGGGATTGTCTTAAGGTAATAAACAGGGAAGGGGGAGGGGAGAACAAGGGTGTGAGCAGGCAGTTTTTTGTACTGCTGCTAATGAGCCAAAGCAAAGACAAGTATGTGTTAAGAAACAATCACAATTGACCAAGGACTGCTCTGAAACTGTAAGTCATTTCTTAATTTCTCAGGTGGAAAAACAGGATAACCTTGTATCAGTAGGCTACTGTGGTCATAGTTTAAATTAACAAACACACAGTATTGATCAGTTATGGATACTATTTGCTAACAGAAGGGAATAAGAGAAAGTGGAAGATATGTGTGTGTGTGTGTGTGTGTGTGTGTGTGTGTGTGTGTGTGTGTGTGTGTGTGTGTGTGTGTGTGTGGTGGGGGAGGTGCTTACAAGCCAAAGCAGAATGCTCTCCAGGGGAAAATGAATATTGGCTCAAACAGGTAGACACATACTCAAAGTTAACTGTAGCTGTTTGCAGACATTTCAGACCTCCGCGGACTGCGCTTTTCTTACAAGAATGTTAAAGGTGGTACCGCAGTTGAATACTTAAGAGTGGTGTTAGGTTCAAAGTTAACTGTAGCTGTTTGCAGACAGTTCAGACCTCCGTGGGCTGCGCTTTTCTTACAAGAATGTTAAAGGTGGTACCGCAGTTGAATACTTAAGAGTGGTGTTAGGTTCAAAGTTAACTGTAGCTGTTTGCAGACAGTTCAGACCTCCGCAGACTGCGCTTTTCTTACAAGAATGTTAAGGGTGGTACCGGAGTTGAATACTTAAGAGTGGTGTTAGGTTGGAGAGACACTGAGCCTTCATGGGGCCTGTAGCAGAGTGGATTGTCTGGATTAACTGGATTACAGCAGTGGGCTGTTCTGCATTGAGTAGAAGTGGCTCCACTTTGTGATTTTTGATTGGCTAGTATACAGGCATATGAGCCAATCAAAATTGCCGGTTGCTTGAGTTCCAGTTAATGGAGACTCTATTATTGTGTGTGTGTGTGTGTGTGTGTGTGTGTGTGTGTGTGTGTGTGTGTGTGTGTGTGTGTGTGTGTGTGAAATACTATGAATGCACCTACTATTATTACTGTAAAGAATACTTGTTACTTATAACATTGCTATTTGTACAGTTTTAATATCTTTTATTTTTCACAAAATATTTGCATTTGTTTATCTTTTGCTTTTAAAGTTTATTCTTCAGAAAATACTCTGGAATGCAAGTGACATTCCACACCCCATAGGTGTTGATGGACTGGCTCTGAGACCACTTAGTATAATATAGATTAGCTCAGAAACACAGCGTTACTGTGGCACATTTGAGTGAAATCATACAAAGTGAATCCAGTTAATAAAACACATGAAAGAGTCTACGTATCCCTAAGGTTAGCAAAGTAGTCAATTCCAAATGTCAGCACAGCCATCACAGGTATGTCAGTGTTTATTTGCACTGACACCCCACTCACCAAACTAGAAAAGGAGTAACTTACTTTAGTACTTTACAGCAGGGCTGTTCTGCATTGTGTAGAAGTGGCTCCACTTTGCGATTTTTGATTGGCTCGTATACCGGCATATGAGCCAATCAAAATTGCCGGTTGTTTGAGTTCCAGTTAACGGAGATATATATATATATATATATATATATATATATATATATATATATATATATATATATATGGATCTACTTTCTTTGTTCGAAAACACATTACATCGAACAATCAAAGTAGATGCCCACTTCAGCAAAATTCGAAGTGCACTTTCGATGAAGCCTAGTCACCGTATTGGCTGACTAAAATAAAAAAAAAACACAGTAAACATGTTTTGCAGGGGGGCACCTATGTGGGGGGCTGTGCCCCCCCCACACCCCCCTTACTTAAATATACCAACTCTGAGATCACACTACAGTGAGGAAAAGGGAATAGTTACATAGACCAAAAAAGATCCAGCACAAATCGGTGTGAAAAAAATTGTATTATATCTAGAACAAAGTGTAATTAAAAATACACAAATGTATCATATTCACCAAATGAATCAGACCGGTTTTGGCAATGCTGCCTTCCTCAGTGAACAAAAACAGTATAACAAAATCTCCCTCCAACAAAACCTTATACATATATATATATATATATGTATATATATATATATATATATATATATATATATATATATATATATATATATATAAATACCAATTAACTCTTATACAATTATTGAATTGATCAGGGTTTCAGAAGTATTCATTCAAGCCAGGTGGAAATAATCCACCAAGGTTGACTATCCACTTCTTTTCTTTCAAATTAAGTATCTCATGCAATCCTGCCTTGTCCTGTGTTTTGTATATAATACAGTCAATGATTGTAAATCTAAATATCCCAGTTTTATGTTTACAAATATGTTTATACAGTGCACTAGATTGTTTGCAGTTCTTAATGTCACTCATGTGTTCACTTATCCGTAATCTAAGTGGCCTGGATGTTTGCCCAACATAAAATGCTGAGCATGTACAACTTGCCAAATATATCACCCAATTGGTACTGCAAGTAGCAAGAAAAGTGATGTCAAACACTTGAGGTGTATTTTGGCTAGTGAAACTGCAAGTTTTATAGACCTTTGAACAATTGGAACAATGACCACATGGATTGCAACCCATCAATTTCTCCCCAGTCATGGTTCTCTGGCTAAAAAACCTATCCTGATTCTGACACCTTTTGTAATGGTTGAACAAAGAACTTAGAGAGCGACCCTTATGAAAGGAATATAGACATTTGTCTCCTACATATTTTATAAGTGAGCCCTCCCCTTGAAGAATATCCCAGTGCTTAGAGATGATAAGGGAATATTCCCATTCCACGCTGTATTGTGATCTCCATACTTCGTTTTCGAAGTTTTGGTACATCGAGCAACTGGTCTCGACCAAGTGGGTTTCAAAGTACTGAAACTTCATACAAAAGGAATATATACATTTGTCTCCTACATATTTTATAAGTGAGCCCTCCCCTTGAAGAATATCCCAGTGCTTAGAGATGATAAGGGAATATTCCCATTCCACTCTGTATTGTGATCTCCATACTTCATTTTCGAAGTTTTGGTACATCGAACAACTGGTCTCGACCAAGTGGGTTTCAAAGTACTGAAACTTCGTACAAATGAAGTAAACCCATAGTGTGTGAGTGTGTGTGTGTGTGTGTGTGTGTGTATGTGTGTGTGTGTGTGTGTGTGTGTGTGTGTGTGTGTGTGTGTGTGTGTGTGTGTGTGTGTGTGTGTGTGTGTGTGTGTGTACATATATATAACAGTCTGCACCAGCAGTCAACTGTATCCTAGAACATTCACAATTTATACCACTGCAAAGTTGATTAGATGTATCTCAGCATAAACAGACCAGCACTTCTGCACAGCTAGTCAGTTGTATTTCACTGCAAACAGACCCTTCCTCACACACACACACACACACACACACACACACACACACACACACACACACACACACACAAATATCTGTAAAAATGGTCAGCTGTATCTCAACACTGGCACACCTCCCCATACTTTTGCACCACAGGTCAACTGTATCTCAGCATATACACTCTAGTTTTGAATAATACACCAGTTGTGTCTTAGGAAACCCCCAAAATCAATGCATTGCATTAGGTCTCTGAGATACTGATTTCTCGCTTCTGTGCAGCTGACCAGATCTACCTCAGTGCAGTTGAGTCTTTCGGCTTTTCCTGGTTAGGGGTCGCCACAGCGGAACTCCGGTCCGCTAATGATTGGTAGTTGATTTTACGTGCCGAGTTATCAGCCCTGATGCACAACCTTCAAGGAAGGTACGCCCATTCACGCATGTCTCCACGCAGAAGACTCTCTAGCTGGGAATCGAACCGGACAGCGTATTACTGTGAGGCAACAACACTACCCAGTGCAGTCCTACTACCAATATGTCTGCACAAGAAATGTGCTGTTATCTCTGCACAGCCATACTACCAATATGTATGCACACATGTGCTGTAGCTCAGCACAGATGTAGGTCCATAGGTAGACACTAGTCTAGCTGCCCTTCTAGGCCATTTTAAGCCTAGCTAATTTTCCAAAGGTGGAGAATCATACCCTGTACCTTGTGCTTCAGAGGTAAACACCTTAACCATTATTCCAACCCTCCTTACTACCACTACTTCTGCACAACAAGTGTGCTGTATCTCAGCACAGACATACTATCAATATCTCTGCACAACAAGTGTACTGTACCTCAGCCAGACTTGACTTTCTACCCTTTCAGTAGAGGGCCAGCTGTGCAGCTCAGTATAGAGGGAGATCACCATCTCTGGCCTGTAGCAAGATAACAAAGACAGACCCCTCCCACTATAAATTCATTCTTTTGGCCTGTAACATCTATGTGCAGATTTTACCTACCTATATATTTATACAGATGTGTGTCACTACATCAAAAAAGAAAAACACTGCACCAAAACTGACTAAGCTAATATGCTTGAAAGGCAAATAACCAAAAAACAAATGTTTTAAAATGTCTTTTTCACAGGAGGCAAAGGACTCATGACCCCCTCCACATAAGAGGCTGCACGCCCTGCATACCCTTCTAATTATATTTACCAATACTAAAGTCACAGTATAGTGGGAAAAGGGCAAATTCCCCAATCCCCACTGTACCACAATCATGCACAGAAAATCAATTTTCAGCCATGCATACTGGTTTCTTTTTTATTTGCTGAAATGAACTTTTGACCAAGTTCATATTGCATTTATATAGACAGATCCCTAAAACTTTTAACCATCAAGCCAGCTATATTTCAACAAAGTTACAGCCCCTACCTTTCCTATCTGCAGCAAAAAGTTATAAGACTGATGATGAACTGGGTAATTATAAAAAAAAAAAAAAACACTAGATTAAGATGCCCGGATAGGGAAACTACTGCATAGCTCTCAAAGGCAGAAATTCATCATGCACAAATGCCAAAGATCAGGGACATGTCTTAAAATTTAGACAGTTCATTTAGAACGTTGATAGAAGTTCTATTAATGCAGATTTTCTGCAGAATTAGGAAACCTGTATCTCCTTTGCCTAGTGTTACTGATTCCACAAAATAGATCCATTGTTATTTGCTGACCATTCAATAACTAAATCAATAAACATCACAAGAATCAAATCCATAATTGGAAATGTCAGCTTTAATAGATATCACAAAAAACATATTTGTGTGTGTGTGTGTGGGGGGGGGGGAGGGGGGGTTATAATGTCTGACTACACCACTATGTCCAGAGACATACAAACTGCCAGATTGTGAAACCCTGCAGTCTCATTGAAAACAGCAGATGATTGATAAATCAGGATCTGATTAAATGGATTGAGCAAATAATATTGAGATGAAAGTCAGGTCACTTTAACACGTATATCACTCAAAAATCATGAATTTTACTTCTGAGAAAAAAATTATAATAAAGGTAGAATGAGTGAAGAGGAAAAGACCTCAATCTGTTAAAATTAGCATGATGAAAACAGAGGTCAAAGGTACTGATAAAGCCAGCAAAACCTGCTACATAAAGCGTGTAGACATCCCTCCAAAAAATTCTGGTATGCCATAGCTGTGAATTATGTAAATTGCCTTTTTTTCTAAAGTTGTCTTTGTATTTAGAAACCAGATAAGTAACTCAAATAAGAATCTTGTCTGTCATGGGTTAAAGACAGTTTGTACTTGAACTTTGCCAAGCAGACAGAGAAAACTAATAAATGGGACTGTAGCTCTTAATGACTTCTATATCCCACCCTTTCCAGACAGGAAACCTAGTGTCTTAAGTTCAGGAGGAATCAGACCAGTGATAGAACAGACATTTTAGTAGGTCATAGACAGGCTACATCAATAAAGAGGTGCCATCTTTAAGGTATACTTAACAAACAATGCTTTTTCAAGCTACAGAATTAACTTCTTAAAAAAGGAAGAATGCAAATCTGTAGGTTTTGTTTAAGAAGTAGCAATCAAAAGAATGGGAATTATTTAAAGTCAAAAGTATTTTATATTTAGCTATGTGACAAAAGTATTTAAAATCTTCATTAAAGGCTGATTGCTTAGTGAATGAGATTGCTATTGATTACTGGGAATTTCTTTCCAAAACAGCTTAACATCCAGAAAATGTCTTTCTACTATAGTCCCTTCCTTCAGTTTTGAAAATTATACTTTTTGCATTTTTCTGAGCTACCTGCAAGTCTTCAGGATGTCCAAATGAACAGCTGGACCAAGAGACACTGCAGCCAGACTTTTCATCAAGCAGTACATTCTGGTTTGAGGGTGGCTTTGGTTGTGCAGGGGTTAGTGTTGCCACCTCACAGCAAGAGGTTCTTCGGTTTGCTCCTTGGCTGGGGTGTCTTCTGTGCAGAGTCTGCATGTCCTCCCTTTGGTCGCGTGGGTTTCCTCCGGGTACTCCGGTTTCCTCCCACATCCCAAAGACATGCTGTAGGTGGATTGGACACTCTAAATTGGCCCTAGGTGTGAGTGCATGTGTTTGTGTGCCTTCTGCGGAAGGTTGGGCATCGGGCTGGCAACCCAACACTGTAAAACTCCACTGCCAATCATGAGTAGACAGGTGATCCACTGTGGTGACCCCTAACTGGGAAAAAGCAAGCAAGAAGAAGTACATCCTGGTTTGAATAGAACCACTAATCTCAATATTTATACCGTATGACCCGGATATTTTTGTACCTACTGTATTTGTTAATGATAAGAGGAAAAATAAAAACGTGTTACTTTATACATTATAGCTTCAACTGCATAGTATCTGTTCAATGCACTTAAGATATTTTCCTTCCCTTAGCAACTGCAAGCTCTGTTCATGTATAGAACACTCTCCCACAGTGCAAAAACTCTGCAGCAGTTGTAATGAACTCCAAAGCCAAAATAAATGGTATTCCAGAACAGCACTAGCCATCATGAGTGCATTGACAGGAGCACTGTTTATGCATGTGTGTGACTGAGCAGTCACAATCACCACTTATTCTCAAACACTCACACACACAAGCATATGCACATATGCACACCTGTCAGCTCTCTACCTCATATATATAGTAGGGATATAACAATCAGAAACTTGTGCCCATAACTGGTTAACAAGTCTGTTTTTCTAAAATTATTCATGGCATATCTAACTTTTAGCTTCCACACCTCTAGCAAAATAAAAAATAAAAATAAAAAGGTCATGGCTGATTATCTGTATTAAAATAGAAAATGTGACTCATAAAAGTAAGATTTAGTCTTTCAAATGGACTTATGTCCTTATTTCTTAAGGAATTTACAAGTAAAAAAAAACATTGATGAAGGTGGCATTGTATGACAAGCAAATCAATAGGTTAATAACTGAAGAATGAAAAGGAAAGAATAAGAAACAAAAAGTATACACAACATTAAGTAAAAGTAGATAAGAAAAAATACAAATTATTAATAAATAATAGTTAAAATAATATAGAGGAATGGTGAGGTTTTCTGTAAGATCTTAAATACACAGAGTCTACAAAGATTTACATCAAATATTGCAGGGAAGATGTAATAAACTGATCAACTGAAAAGTTGCTCATAGATATAAGGGCATTAAACTGGCCATTAATGCTTGAAACTCTGCTACTGATAATCATCCTCAGTGGGTGAAAAAACAGTGCTTGACAGATGTTAAATGGTCACGTCCATTCGGTTACCATAAGAACTGTAAAAAGGGAGTTCAAATGGGTGAGGAGGGTAGGAAGGAACAGCAATTGTTATCTCTCCATTCTGGGAATGAGGGTGGGTTTCTGCCTGTGATTTGTCACTACCTTGATAATGAGAGCAGTGCTGCAAATGTACGGCAGATAGTTCTTAAGTAGGACATATTCGGAGGGGGAGCGGGGCTAATTGATAATACCTACAGTGATGTGTGTGATGTCAAGCAGTTTCTCCTAGTTAGGCCTAACAAAAATCTCTGTCCTACAAGGACAGTATATGCAATGTGGTCAGGTTGCTCTACACTGTGTTTCCACTTTGGGTTCACAAATCACTAATGGCTGTGGCCATTCTTGCCCTGGGTGGGTATTATGGGATGCACTAGAATAGAAACAAGTGGATCCAGTACTCAACACCTGAAACCATGGAGTGGCGCTTTCCTGCTATCTCTTTGGCTAACCTGGTGGACACGGGCATTCTGAGGCAATACAGCAATTGTCTCACGTATACTAGCAACCACTTAATCCTGAAACAAACACAGTATGTGAGAAATGTAGTTACACCATGAAAATTGAGAAATGACTCTCACATACTGACAAATCAAATGACAAACAAGGTTGTTAGCAGACACATATTTCCCTCACTAAATATGGCCTCGACACATAAACACGCACGTATGATGAGGTACTCACAGGTAACTTACCAAAACCTCAGAGCCCTCCAGTCTGCTGCCATCAAAAAGTCCATGCAAACAAAACAAGTGAACACCAATCACTACACCTAAAAATACACACTCCAGGGTCTCCAAAAGCAAGCCCCAAAGGAGAAACACTACACATTCAATCATCTTGGTCGTAGGAGACTTCATTGTGAGATATGTGGATGCCTCACTCACCAGGCTGGAAAAAGAGGGTCACAGTCAGTTTTCTATCAGCAGTTAGGGTTCGCCAGATCATACACGCAGTCAGGTCACTCAGCCACAAGTACCAGTATGACTCAAGTTATAGTCCTTGTAGGTGTGAATGACCTGAGATGTACCTCCATGGACTATATTAAGAGAGATATGATCTATCTCTCTGAATATATTTTGCAGGTGGATATGAGCCTAATATTGAGCAGCATTCTACCCTCACCAAGAATGATACCGCAATAGAAATAGAACATTATTAAATTCAATAATTGGCTTAGATACTGGTGTCATTCCAAGAGAATCCAGTGTTTTTTTCATCAATGGACAAGTCTATTCATGTTAAGAAACCAGACAAAGGTGGTGGGATTGCTTTAATGGATTCTTATCAATATTCTGGTAAGATGTTAGACATTTTATTTGATTCAGATAGATACACACCTGTTTCACAGAATACCATCAATTTATCCCACAAGGGCATTTATTTACATATGGAGGATTTAGTTTCAAAGGATATTATCACTTACAATGAATTTAAATTTATGAAATGTGATAAACTTTATACCCCTACTATTTTTGGAATATCAAAGTTGCAAAAAAATGCCCTAGACCACCATTTTGTCCTACTGTTGCTACTCAAGGGTCAAAAACCTATGCTTTGTTGGCATTTATTGATTTAAAACTGAAAATGTACTTGACAAAATACCCCCATTTGATTAAAGACTCATGGGACTTTTTAAGGAGTATTAAAAACGTTCTTTGCAATGAACAGTCTTTGTCACTGTTGATGTTGTGGATTTATTTTCTGACATCCCCCACCAGTTAGGTTTAGAATATTTTTCTGAAATTGTGTTGTCACTTGAATTTTTAAATAACAAATAGGTCCATTTAGTTATGAAGTTAATGGATCTGGTCCTTAATAATTTTATTTATTTTGAGGGAGAGCATTTTAAACAATGTAAAGGGGTTGCAATGTATGCTGTTTTACTCCAGTGTATGCAAACATGGTTATGCTCACCTGGGAGAACAGGTTCCTTTTTAATTCCAAATTTCAGAATTATCGGGATCTTTATGTTAATTTCTTGGATGATATTTTTATTTTATGGAAGATCTTAACTGATGAATTAAAATTATTTTATGATTATATAAATTTTACCATCAATTTTTTGAAGTTTATCTCTAAACACTCCCCGGTGAGTATAAATTGCTTAGATGTTTTGATTAGTAAACAAGTAGATGAGGGATTTTTTTCTAATATATATATATATATATATATATATATATATATATATATAGGAATCCTACATTTTCGAATTCCTTCTTATACTTTAATAGTGGTATCCGCGGTGGTGCAGCGGTAGCGTTGTTGCCTCACAGCAAGAGGTTCTCCCGTTCGATTCTCAGCTGGAGTGTGGGGAGTGCCTTCTCTGTGGAGTCTGCATGTCCTCCCCATGGTTGGGTGGGCGTTCAAAAGACATGCGTAAATGGGTGTGCCTTCATTGAAGGTTGAACGTCGAGCTGGCACCTCGGCGTTCGTGAAAATCTACTGCCAGTCATTAGCGGACCGGAGTTCCGCTGTGGTGACCCCTAACCGGGAAAAGCCGAAAGACAAACAACAACAACTTTATTAGTGGTCACACCCTTCATCAGAAAAGAGGTTTGGTGAAAGGACAGTTCATGAGACTGGCTAGAATGGTGTCCGATGATTCAGAATTTGAAACCCAATGTCATATTTTTGGCTAATATGTTTTATGAAAAAGGCTATCCTCACAAAATGGTCAGTGATTTGAGATATGAAGTTAAGAATGGTTGGCACAGGAAGTTTAAATTCCTCCTTGGTGAAGACTTTATGAATCTTGACAATGAGGATATTTTGAACATTATGAAATGAATAAATAAATTAGGAGGATTATTAAAAAGAACTGGGGTATTTTTAGTTTTGATCAGAATGTTTTAGGCTCCTTGAGTAGTTATCCACAAATTGTCTACAAAAGAGGTTATAACTTGAAAAATAGTTTTAACAATAATAATAATAATAAGATTTTAATTGACCTAGGGATGTATATTGTATCCGGCTATAATATGAACAAATGTGGACATTGTAACCAATGTGATCACATCTTTGTAGGTAAAACTTAAGATACGTGAAAATAATGTTATGCTGTCTACAAATGCAAACTGTTTGTCTAAAGGGATGGTGTACGTTAGTTTGTGTGTTGAATTTGACACCTTTTATGTTGGGAAAACTGAAATGCCATTAAATAAAAGGATTTATGAGCACATTTATGATATTAGAAAGTGCAACAACAATGCTCTTTATAAACATGTCAAGTCATTCCCGAATTGTAATAACTTTAAGTTTTCTATTTTAGAACATGTTCCCATTAACCGATGGGGTGGTCCATGGGAAACTATTATGGAACACAGCAATAGTGGCTCGTGACTTCAAATCAAAGGAGGCTGCAGAAACACCTTAATGGGGTGGGCCAACTAGAAAGAGATGGGGTTAATGTCACGGGGTGGAGCTATGTTACAGTGGGAAAAACACTGATCATGCCATTTTATTTCATTCACACATAATGGGCATAGCCCCCCAGCCCAATTGCCTACCCACAGTATCTTCTTCGGACCTACAAGGTTTAAGATAATGAAGAGAGAAGTAAATGGCTGCATTACTGTATTTCTTTTGCATCACATAGTTAAGAGCTTGCAGGTGATCTTACTTCAGTTCACCCATACACACTTTCATAAGGCCAGAGTTTCAAAAACAAAACATCCACACACCATCCTAATCTATCTTGAGTGACCCTGAAAAATGATATTAGGTTAAAAATATCCACAGTCTCTAAAACACACTGCCTCCTAAGTATCTGGTTCTCCCTGCCAGGATATTATATTCTAAAAATCCATCAACAGCCCCAAAATACATCATCCCGCTAGTATTTTGTTGCCCCTGCCAGAATATTGTATTAAAGAAATCCATCAATAACCCCTAAAACACATTGCCTCCTTAGTAGCTGGTTTTCCCTGCAAGGATATTATATTTAAAGAAAAACATCAACAGCTCCCAAAACACACTGTCAGGATACTATATTAAATAAGAATGTCATCAACAGCTCCCAAAACACACAGACCGCTGGTATCTGGTTAATCCTACCAGGATATTATACTGATAAAAAGAAAGTCATCAACAGCACCCAAAAGTCACAGACTACTAGTATGTGGTTAATCCTACCAGGATATTATACTGATAAAAAGAAAGTCATCAACAGTCCCCAAAAGTCACAGATGACTAGTATCTGGTTAATCCTACCAGGATATTATACTGATAAAAACAAAGTCATCAAAAGCCGCCAAAAGTCACAGACCACTAGTATCTGGTTATTCCTACCAGGATATTATACTAATAAAAGGAAAGTCATCAACAGCCCCCAAAAGTTACAGACCACTAGTATCTGATTAATCCTATCAGGATATCATACTGATAAAAAGAAAGTCACCAACAGCCCCCAAAAGTCACAGACCACTAGTATCTGGTTAATCCTACCAGGATATCATACTGATAAAAAGAAAGTCATCAACAGTCCCCAAAAGTCACAGACCACTAGTATCTGGTTAATCCTACCAGGATATTATACTGATAAAAAGAAAGTCATCAACAGCCCCCAAAAGTCACAGACTACTAGTATCTGGTTAATCCTACCAGGATATTATACTGACAAAAAGAAAGTCATCAACAGCCCCCAAAATCACAGACCGCTAGTATCTGGTTAATCCTACCAGGATATTATACTGATAAAAAGAAAGTCATCAACAGCCCCCAAAAGTCACAGACCACTAGTATCTGGTTAATCCTACCAGGATATTCTACTGATAAAAAGAAAGTCATCAACAGCCCCCAAAAGTCGCAGACCACTAGTATCTGGTTAATCCTACCAGGATATTATACTGATAAAAAGAAAGTCACCAACAGCCCCCAAAAGTCACAGACCACTAGTATCTGGTTGAGCCCTGCCAGGACAAAATGCAGAAAGCATCTTGTTGGCCCTGCCAAAAAAAAAATAATAATAAGGTGATAATTTATAAATACCCTTCTTTGGCTTTTCTTACCTTAAAGTTTGCTTGAGCCAATCAATGGATTTCCTCCATCTGTTGCTCTCTCCCTTGCAACTTAACTATGTCTAGGTAAAGTGCAGGAAGAGAATTTGAAAGTAACTGGATTAATCAGCAGCATGTAGTCAGATTACATGACAGGCTGCTGACTTAACACCATCGGCCTTCAATTTCTGCAGTTTAAGCCAAAATGACTTCTGGGCATCTTCACTGATGCCTGCAGTCTTCTTGATCCAGACACTTTTAAAAAATCCAGAGACAAAAAGACATTTTTTTTTCTAAATTAGAACTCAAGCACACGTGCTCTGCTCCAAGTTCGGCATTACATAGCTTCTTTGAATTTACACGCTAGTTTACAATTCAAACTGCCTCTAGTCTGTAAAAAAATAATAATTAAACTTTTTTTTTGTATGAGGAAAGTGGAAGTGCTGCAGCCCAGCAGTCCAGTACCATGAGCAGGGAATTACAGTGGCAGTTAAAGTTAAATGCCAATAAACCATGAGGGTTGCATGAACAACATTTCAAGCATCATTGACACAGTACTCACAAACATGTGAGAATGTTGCACCCCCCCCCCCCCCCAGTGTAATGTCCTCATTGATAAGATCAGATCATAAACTGGTCTCCTTTGAAATAAATGTAGTGGTAGAACCCCCATCAAACCCTAAAACCCTAAAGAATTTTTCCAAGGGAAATTATCTTCTATTAAGTGATAGCATAGGTAAAGCTCCCCCAACCCAAAAACATGAAGGCCTGTGCAGAAGTATACACAAATGCCCTGTACAACCACTTAACTGCATAGAAATGGTAGTACCTGACCGAACCCAGGTCTAGCCAGAAAAATAAGTTACCCTGGTAGACCACTGGCATAAATAGACTATACAACAGAAGGAAGAAATTCCTGTCTAGAAGTAATACAAGGGTGTACAGCAGAGAAAAATCCCTCATTAGTCTCAATAGGCAAATCAGGGAACTAGTCAAGCCTTCAAAAGCTAAATTTGAGACTAAACTACCCACCAAAGCACAGGATAACCACAAAGCATTTTTTAGTTATGGTTTAAATATTAAGGGAAATACTTAACAAAGTGCTGAGTTGGTTGTAGATGGCACTACCTATACTAAGCCAGAAGAAATATCAAGTATGCTGGGCAATAAATGCAGCTTAAATTTCAGTCCCTCATCATCTCCAGTCACTCCCAATGAAATACCCCGTACCATTACTTTGCCTGTTATCACAAAAGAACAGGTCATCACCGTGCTCCCCTGAGCTAGAAACATGGTATACCTATACTAAGCCCATTAAATAGCTTGAGACATGACCTAGCAAACCCACTCAGATCTCTGTTTAACTGCAATCTTCAGACAGCCTTTGTCCCACTAGAGTGGAGGACAGTAACAGTCATCCCTCTGCACAATGGAAGACCATCAACAGACCCAGGAAACTACTGACCCATAAGTATGACTAGCCTCATATGCCTTGCTATGGAAAAGATAATCATGGACCTGATTAACAATGACATAGGAAACCTCCTGACTCTAGACCCCAAACTAGTTTGGCTACATCAAGGACAGGTCTTGTCTGGCCATTCTGGTAGACTTCTTTGAGAAGGTCACCAAAGACATGGATGAAGATAAGTCAGTTCTTACCACCTACTTGACATGGCCAAGGCACTTTGAGAAGGTCACCAAGGACATGGATGAAGATAAGTCAGTTCTTACCACCTACCTTGACATGGCCAAGACCCTTTGAAAAGGTCACCAAGAACATGGAAAAAATACGTCAGTTCTTACCACCTACCTTGACATGACCAAGACATTTGATGCAATACATCACTTTGGTATTACAGATAAACTCACAAAATTGGGCAGGAACTTATATGTCACTAGACAGATAGCCAAATGACTCATGGATAGGACATATGTTATTAGAGTAGGTGAATCCACATCCCTCCTGTTTGGGATATACTTCTCAAATGTCAAGATAAATGGTAGTTGGCCTTTGGTTGACCACGTTTGTTGAGGACTGCAAGTTGAGAGCAGTCATCGACTCCCCAAACAATGTTGATATCCTACAGAAATGACTGATACAGACTAATTATTGGTGTCAAAGCCATGGTCTCAAACTAAATATGATGAGGTGCATAATATGCTTTGGGAAATCAAATTCACCTGCAAATTATAACATTGATAATATCCTCCTAAGAGTTGACCCAGTGACGAGAGATCTGGTACTCAGATAGAAATCTGAACTTTGACCACCATGTGTCCACAATGGTGAGAAAATCCTTATTTGTGGCTGAGCTTATAAGTAAGGTCATAGTATCCAAATCTAAGGATATTATAATAGCACTGTAGCCCTCATCATTCCAGTAATCGAGTACAATCCACCCTTTGGCAAGTACCAATCCAGGCACCTACAACAGCTGGAGCATCCTCAGAGGTTTTCTCACCAAAACAATACAGGGTATAAGCAACTTATCATATGCAGACGAATTAAAGCCTCTATCCCTGCATTCAGTAGCAATTACTGAGGTTTGATCTGTGCTTGACCTACAAGGCAGTCTCTGATCCAGCCTGATAAAAATGTTGTATATTCACAAAACTAACTGCACCAGGGTTAGAAAGTACACTATTTAAGTTGATTACTTTTGTTTATACTTAAACCTGTCTGTACCCTCGCATTATGGAGTGTTCACTACTATGTATAGTATTTCAGATTGGGTAGTAGAAACTAACACTGATGACAGTTAACTTCTCACATTGTGCTGCAAAACCCACTTTCTATAGATCCCAGAATTCTCCACACCTTTTGACTGCATTTTGTTTTGTTGGTTTATGTTTAGGTTCAATTATATAAGAATCCCAAATCTGTTTCCATGATTGCATTTAATGTGTCTTCTTTAGCATTCATTCATGATCATAGCAAACCAAAGGAGAGTTAAGAATTTATACTCAAGAGTTAGTCAACCATAATATTTAACATTTGTTGCTTTAAAAGGGTCAATATTACTTGACTGAATGTCTAGTTAGTCGAATAACTAAATGTTGATCACTAAATGTCAATGACCCAAAACTGTGAATGGCAGTTTCCACTCAGGGTAATAAGTCATTTGGCCGTTAAGTGGATTTTGCCCTTTCTTCGGGTCTATATTATATCATCAAATGCTTAAAAAAGAAAAAGAATACATAAAGTGGGGGGGGGCTTTGCCCCCCACACCCCTCCTACTTAAATATATCAACTCTGAGATCACACTACAGTGCCGAAAATGGCAAAGTAATGGAAGTGGCCAAGCAAATTCTTTCCCTGGGAAAGAATTTGCTTAAAAGCTGCTTCACTATTTTGCCTTTTCGTTGTTTTAAGTTCGACCAAGATGCATACGATAGAATGCGTCTTTGGTCATCTAATAGGAACCCCTTTCTTCAATGTGTAGTGATCTCTGAGTTGGTATATTTAGTTAGGGGGGTGTGCTCTTCCCGTTTTTGGGTTTTCAACATTTAGAGATCGACGTTCAGTTATTCGATTAACTAAACATTCAATCACATAATATAGATCTGCTTTAAAACCTTTCCCGATTTAGTTTACAAACTTTGAGTCTACGACTGCATGTAACATTTGATGGCAGTGTCATATTTCATCATCATTTGTAAAGAATATTTAGTTGATCCATTATTTCTACTTAGAATGTTTTAATTAGTCCAACCCCACCCACCCAAAAAAACTTTGAAGTTCATCATTCTGTGCTATAAATATATGATATAGGTTGCCTCATGACCTTTTATCATTTAGAGAATGAAGACACAGCTTCTTAAGTTGTTCAAAATAAGAAAGTCTTGACATATTTGTACTTTCTTAAGATGCGTGACTCTGTTCCTACATTGCTCTCTACTTCTGAACACTCCTCAAATGTCACCATTGTCCTCATCATGCAAATGAGACATGGGTTGATGTTTTACACAAATGCAACCAAATAATGAAGGCTAATAGGGGCAATGAAATTCAATGATATCTTGGGGCAGTTACTATATAATGAAAGCAGCTTCCTAGTACCTTTATGAAACATTTTGTAAAGATGCCAGTTACCCAGTAGATGGATAACTATAGCATTCTGATCTTCCTATAGAGGATTGAGTGGATCTCTGATCATAACCAACCAAGTATGAGTGGAAGACATGGATGCCAAGAAATTTAACTCGAGAAAAAAGCCTGAGAGGTGAATCTTGGCATCAACGTCAGAAATGCATAATACAGTTTATGATCACTGAGAACTAGTCATAATTCTTTGTAGTTCATGGAGCTTTCTCTGCTCCATTTTATACTAGTTACTGAAAAAAAGTGTGAGAGCATGAATTATTTTATGGTTTTGGAAAGACATGAAAACAATTAGCATTGCCATACAGATGGCAACCAGAAACAAAGTGTGCATCTGATGAATGAACTGTTTTAAAAAGTGATAGGAGCTTCATTCTGGATTTTTTTTTTTTTGGATGTGTCGCAAGAGAAGTATTTAACAGCTTTTAAAAATGTTTTACCTTCTTCCACTATTTATTCCCAGCTGATACTGTTCCTTATTTATTTCCAGCATGAGACCTGATGATAACATTTTTTTTCCAGAGAGTAGCCATTGAGGTCCATGCACTACATTTATGATATCCTTGAAGATTTTACCACCACTTTGGAAAGGATTATACTAAAGTTTAGACCTTTATGTATGACAGTAACAAAATGTGTTTTCTTACAAGCTGCTTCTAGAACTTGACTGCAGACATTGTATCTGTTTTGAAATATTTTTCTCCACCTCCTTCTGTTACAGTCTGGATTGGTTCTTGAGTAGCAAGTATTAAAGTTTAGCACATAATTATGGCACATTATTAAATACACTCATTGTGACTACTTATCCTATTTTTCAGTCATTGGTGTAGTTTGCAAAGTGCATGTGATCCATTAATATTATTTCAGAGATAAAAAACAAAACCAAAGTGATTACTGATCAGAACCCTGAAACTGACAAGTTACAATTTACTTGGAAACCTTTTTGAGATAGTTAACCAATTATTACTTTCAGAAAACAACCTATACACATGTGAATTGATCATTTATTACTTGTATGTTTAATTAAGTTGGTTAGAATTTTGTATAATGTCTAAGGTGCTGGCAAGAACTGTATATACTTTGTTTTAGCATTTGAGTCATTGCCCCTTGTTTGCTTGTAGAAAAAGGCAAATTAAAAAGAAATGATAACTTACTTTATCAAACACAAAAATGCCTTAAGCACTGAATCAAGAAGACAAATCATGCTTAAGTCTAATTCATTAATGTGTAATAAATGAGCACATTCCTGACAGAGTGAAGCAAAATAACCCTTCCTAGGGGACAGTGAAAGGCTGTTCCAGCTTTATTAAATACATCAGTCAAGAAATCACTGTCAAAAAAACACATAACATTTAAAAGAAAAAAAATAAAATAAAGAATAATCATTAATGAAACAGTTTGTGTGTGCAGATACTAAGTACCATGTAGTGGTTGTAAATATTTTTCTTCTAAAACTAAATAAAAATGAAAATATGTACAGTGAATCGATAATGTTTAAACAAGAAAAATACTGTACCAAATAAAATAAGATTCAGTAATTAGGTCTCCTGCTCACTAAATTAAAACATGCATTCTCTTCTAAAATGAACTAATGGATTAATCTCCCGTTGTTCATTCACTACCTATGCAGTTCAAAATGAAGGGAGAACAAGTATACCAAAATCATGACATTTTGAGATCTGCTGTAGCATGAATTAGCTGGCTTACTGACAGGTAAATCTGAGTGAGTTTTCTTTTTAGGGCGGCATCACTTAAACTTTATGCAAAATCTGATGGAGTGGGAGATACCCTCTGCCAAAGCTGGCAAGGATCGCTTATCTATTTCAGACTACTAAGCAATGTGAGAAGCACTGCGGGGCTCAAAAAATGGAAGATGACTGAAAAAAATCATGAAGTGATATTTGTCACTAGAAAGCTGGAACAAAAAAGGTAGTTCAGGATAGTGTATCATGTGAGGTAACATTCTCACAGAATACAGCAGGGCTGTTAGAAGGGATGTCTTGCACTGGCAATATGTATGATTGATGTCACATGCATGAGGGAGAAGGCACACATTCCTAACATTAAGCAATAGGTAACACAAGAAAAACACCTCCTTACAACTAAATATTAAATACAAACAATAATCAAAAATCTACTCAGAAAACAGAAGCTCATCATCTTCTTTCGGCTGTTCCCATTAGGGGTTGCCACAGCGGATCATCTGTTTTCATTTCTTCCTGTCCTCTGCATCTTGCTCTGTCACACCAACCACCTGCATGTCCTCTCTCACCACATCCATAAATCTTATCTTAGGCCTTCCTCTTTTCCTGTTACCTGGCAGCTTCATCCTTAGCATCCTTTTCCCAGTTTAATCTGCATCCCTCCTCAGCACATGTCCAAACCAATGTAATCCTGCCTCTCTGTCTTTGTCTCCAAACCTTCCAACCTGGGATGACCCTCTAATATACTTATTCCTGATCCTGTCCACCCTCGTCACACCCAGTGCAAATCGTAACATCTTTAACTCTGCCACATCCAGCTCTAATGCCTGCGTTTTTGTCAATGCCACTGTCTCCAACCCATATAACACAGCTGGTCTCACTACCCTCTTGTAGACCTTCCCTTTCACTCTTACAGGTACTCGTCTGTCACAAATCACTCCTGACACTCTTCTCCACCCACTCCATCCTGCCTGTACTCTCTTCTTCACCTCTCTTCCACACTCACAGTTACTCTGAACTATTGACCCCAAGTATTTAAACTCATCCACCTTTACCACCTCTACTCCCTGCATCCTCACCATTATTCTATCCTCCCACTCATTCACACACATATATTCTGTCTTAGTCCTGCTGACCTTCATTCCTCTTCTCTCTAGAGCATATCTCCACCTCTCCAGGGTCTCCTCCACCTGATTCCTACTCTCACTACAGATCACAATGTCATCTACAAACATCATAGTCCAGGGGGACTTCTGTCTGATCTCGTCTGTCAACCTGTCCATCACCATTGCAAATAAGAAAGGGCTCAGAGTTGATCCTTGATGTAATCCCACCTCCATTTTAAATGCATCCATCACTCCCACCGCAGACCTCACCTCTGTTACACTACCCTTATACATATCCTGTACCACTCTTACATACTTCTCTGACACTCCCGACTTCCTCATACAATACCACAACTCCTCTCTAGGCACCCTGTCATATGCTTTCTCTAAGTCTACAAAAACACAATGCAACTCATTCTGACCTTCTCTGCACTTCTCCATCAACACTCTCAGAGCAAACATCGCATCTGTAGTGCTCTTTCCTGGTATGAAACCATACTGTTGATCAGTAATCATAACGTCCCTTCTTAACCTAGCTTCCACTACTTTTTTCCATAAATTCATGCTGTGACTGATCAATTTATTCCCTCTGTAGTTACTACAGCTCTGCACATCACCCTTATTCTCAGTACCAAAACACTTTTTCTCCATTCCACAGGCATCCTCTCACTTTCCAAGATTTCATTAAACAATCTGGTTAGAAACTCCAGTGCCATTTCACCTAAAAACCTCCATGCTTCCACAGGTATGTCATCTGGACCAACAGACTTTGCATTCTTCATTCTCTTCATAGCTATCCTTACTTCCTCCTTGCTAATCCATTGCACTTCATAATTCACTATCCTCACATCATCCAACCTTCTCTCCCTCTCATTCTCTTCATTCATCAACCCCTCAAAGTAATCTTTCCATTTGCTCAACACACTCTCCTCGCTTGTGAGTATGTTTACCTCATTATCCTTTATCACCTTTACCTACTGCACATCTTTCCTAGCTTGGTCCCTCTGTCTTGCCAATTGGTACATGTCCTTTTCTCCCTCCTTAGTGTCCAACCTTTCATACAACTCTTCATATGCCTTATCCTTAGCCTTTGCCACCTCTCTGCCATTCACCTCATCACCTTATACTTCTGTCTACTTTCTTCATCTCTCTGACAATCCCACTTCTTCTTTGCCAACTTCTTTCTCTGTATACTCTCCTGTATTTCCTCATTCCAACACCATGTCTCCTTGTCGTCCTTCCTCTGTCCAGACGTCATACCAAGTACCTTTCTAGCCGTCTCCCTTACTAGCTCTGCTGTAGTTACCCAGCTATTTGGTAACTCTTCACTGCCACCAAGTGCCTGTTTTAACTCTTCCCTGAACTCCACCTCACAATTACATTTTTTCAATTTCCACCATTAGATCCTTGGTGCTGCCCTTACACTCCTCCTCCTCTTCTAGATCACCAACGTCATCCTACAAACCACCATCCTGTTCTGCCTAACTACACTTTTCCCGGTCACCACTTTACAGTCTCCAATCTCCTTCAAACTGGCCCTCCTACATAAGATATAATCCACCTGTGTGCATCTTCCTCCACTCTTGTATGTCACCCTATGCTCCTCCCTCTTGTTAAAATACATATTCACCACAGCCATGTCCATCCTTTTCACAAAATCCACTACCATCTGACCTTCTACATTCCTTTGCTTAACACCATACCTACCCATCACTTCCTCATCCCCTCTGTTCCCTTCACCAACATGCTCATTGAAATCTGCTCCAATCACCACTCTCTCACCCTTGGGTAGCCACTGGGGATGCACAAGCCAGTGCATTTCTTTGTGCCAGTCCCAAGTCTGGATAAATGGGGAGGGTTGCATCAAGAAGGGCATCTGGCATAAACTTCGCCAAATCATTCATGCAGACAGCAGTAAATATTTACTCAGAAAACAGAAGCTAAATTGCATATATACTTAAATTAAGTCATGCATATTTAGTCATTTCATTTGAATAAATCTACAATAATGAAAAATAACTTATAATCTAATAAGTTGTCTTATTATTACTATGTATTCATTCTGATTATGTATTTTGACAAGAAAGCTCAAAAGATAATCTATTTTACACATATAGTAAGTTTCTTTTTTTGTTTTATTTTGTTGTGATGCTTCTCTGTATCCAACCTAGAAAACCATTTACAAAATAAAGACATAAACAAAATGTTATATTATGATATGAAAAATAAACAAAATGCATGAAGGGTAGTTTGTAAGTTTTTCCCAGAAGAATGCCAATTAAAGACACCAACAAAGAACTATCTCTTCACAGCAGATGTATGCTCAAACAGTTAAGGTGATAGATGATGAAAGCTCTAGACATAACCTAATCTATGTGGTGCAATACTGATTTTTCTCTAAAATTCCAGATTTACAAGTTCAGGAACAGATCTGGGTTGCCAAAGTGCTGGCTCACTAATTAGTCTCCCATTGATGCAGACATCATAGGTTCATAGGTTCATAGGTGTGTACTAGACTAATGGCCCCAGAGCCATTACAAGCCTAGCCCATAGGATTTCCCTGGCATTGTGCCACCCAACCTTATATTTTATGTGAACTGCTGGACCCGGTCTTAAGCAACAACTTTTTTGAATTTAGTGGAAAATATTATAAGCAGATATCTGGTGTTGCTATGGGGGCAAGGGTTGCCCCAGTTTTTGCAAACTTAGTAATGGCCTCTTAGGAACAACAGTGTATAGTGAGTCATCCCAGCTTTGACAAGGTCATTTTCTATAGGCAGTTTATTGATGATTTGTTTTTCGTTTGGAGGGGCACAACAAATGAATTTCATTTGTTCTTCAAAGATCTTATCCAGAGCATGAATTTTCTAAAGTTTACCATCAGTGGTTTAGGTAAAAATATTAATTATCTGGATATTAAATTGATGATTGATCAAATAGATGGATCATTATATAGCAAAGTATATCAAAAGGACACTTTCCCTCACACATTTAAAAAGGTATTATAAAGGGTCAATTTATAAAACTAAGTCAACTTACTAGCAAGAGGTCCAGGCAAAGACAAAGGGCCTGTGGCTGACAAAGTTTGCAGATGACTATACGTTGGGTGCTGTCATTGACTCCCCAGTTGATGTTAACATACTGCAAGAGGGCCTCACAGCTACAAATAACTGGTGCCAAAGTCATGGATTTAAATTAAACGCAAAAAAATGTATTATCGTACCATTCGGCAAAAACACGCCTCCTACTGATTACCACATCAATGGCAACCTCCTAAGCACACAGTCTGTGGTGAGAGACCTGGGTACTCAGGTTGACAACAATCTTGCATTCAACCATCATGTGGCGGCGGTGGTCAGAAAAGCTATTTACTTGGTTCATCTCATAAGTAAAGGGATTGCATCCAGACAAAAGAGGTTATTACCTCTCTGTACTCATCCCTTATAGACTTACTATTGAGTATAATGTCCCGTTTGCTATGTAATGCTCCAAACATCTGCACCAACTGGAAAGGCCACAGAAATACCTCACAAAGAGAATCCATGGCCTCCAACACCTATCCTATGCAGACTGCAGACAGGCTTAAATCACTTTCACTGTACTCTGTATCATACAGAATGCTTAGAGGTGATCTGTGTCTCACCTACAAGGCAATGTCATACCCTGCTCTACTGGATATGCTGCATATCTGTAAGTCTAACTCCTCACACATTACCTGCTCGATAGGCCTAAATCTAATATGTAACATCAACAAAACCTGCTGGAGAAACAGGTTTGTCTCCCAAAGGCTGCCCCGTCTCTGGAATAGACTTCCCATACATGTCAAACAGAGTATCTCACTGACCCTCTTCAAACACAACCTTGATGAGTGGATGGAAAGCCATAAATTTGTCCCAGGGGTTCCACCTTTGTGCCTCATTGAAAGGGGTGACAGGTGCTGACTAAGATTTCTTTTTTTGGGATAAATTCTGGGCTAGGTTTATAAGGATCCTCGGTGCCATTAGCCTAGTAATCTCCTATGATCCTATGATCCAATAATATGACCTTTATCAGTGAAATGTATGATTTCAATGATATATTTATGGCTAGAGGGTATTCAGAAGAAACAATGGACTTTATAATTGAATTGAGAAGCAATATAGCAAAACCAATTTTAAGAATTGACATAATTGATTTGAATTTGGGAGCTAAGCCGGCTAAGCATGTCTCAAGTTTGAAGGCAGGGTACAACAGAGCTTTTTCATTGCCTATTACTACTGATTCCAAGGTGATTATGAAGATTAAGGACAACTGGAAAATTATTTTGGAGATCCCTGATCTTGTTGCTGCTCTAGGGTAGAAGTCATCGAATGTCAAGGATATACTTGAGAGATCTATTCACCTCAGTGAAAATTGTACCACTTCCTTGGGAACCTTTAGTTGTGGGGCATGTAAATATTGTCGACACATGGCTAACTGTTCAAGTGTGATCATTAAAGACAGGAATAAGATGATCACAGCCAGAGGTAGATACAACTGTAACTCCTATGGAGTCCTCTACCTGGCCACTTGTGAGATGTGCAACATTTTTTATATATGTAAAATGGTCAAGAGACTCTTGAAAAGAGTTTACAAACATTCTTTGACAATTAAAAGGACAAAAGCAATACACTGGCGAGGCATTCTTTAAGCTTCTTTAAGCTACATCAGTTTTAAAAAAATCATCTTTTTATCCTGGATAAGGTGGAGATTAAAGGATTTTGTGGAAATTACAATGTTTTGCTGGTGAAATGGTAAATTAGACTTCCTGCTGATAAAACAGTTGGACTTAATAAATACATCAATTTGAACTGTTTCCTTTTAGCACAAAAACTTTAATGGTATTTTTTTTCACATATTTATATATTTACATTTTTATATTAATGTTTGTATATTAACATTAAATTATATATATATATATATATATATATATATATATATATATAAAATATTTTACATATATATTTATATACAGTGGTTATAAAAAGTGTACACACCCCTGTTAAAATGCCAGGTTTTGTGCTATAAAAAATGAGACCACAATAAATAATTTCAAAACTTTTCCCAACTTTAATGTGACATATAACTTGTACAATTCAATTGAAAAACAAACAAATATGTTAGGGGAAAAATATAAAAAATATAAAGCATACAATAAGCTGGTTTCATGTGTATGCATACCCTTAAGATAATACTTTGTTTTAGCACCTTTTGATTTAATTACAGCATTTAGTCTTCTTGGGTACACACCTGCCATCAATTAAAGAGACTCTGATTAAGCCCAATAAAAGTTCAGCTGTCCTAGTAGGATTTTCTTGACATTTACTCAGTTACCTGCTACAGCAGAAGCCATGGTTCACAGAGAGCTTACAAAGCATCAAAGGGATCTCATTGTTGAAAGGTATCACTCAGGAGAAGGGTACAAAAAATTTCCACAGCATTGGATACACCATGGAACACAGTGAAGAGAGTCATCAAAAAGTGGAGAAAATATGGGACAACAGTAACGTTGCAAAGAACTGGACATCCCTTCAAAATTGATGAAAAGACAAGATGAAAACTGGTCAGGGAGGCTGCCAAGAGACCTACAGCAACTCTGAAAGAGCTGCAGGAATTTCTGGCAAGAACTGGTTGTGTACCACACGTGACAACAATCTCCCATATTCTCCATATGTCTGGACTATGGGGTATGGTTGCTAGATGGAAGCTTTTTCTTACACAGAAAAACATCCAGGCTTGGCTAAAATTTGCAAAATAATACATCAAGTCTCCCAACAGCATGTGGGAAAATGTGTTATGGTCTGATAAGACTAAGGTTGAACTTTTTGACCACAATTCCAAAAGGTGCATTTGGCGCAAAAACAACACTTTGCATCACCAAAAGAACACCATCCCCATGGTAAAGCATGGTGGTGGCAGTATCATGCTTTGGGGTTGCTTTTCTTTAGCTGGAACTGGGGCTTTAGCCAAGGTGGAAGGAATTATGAGCAGTTCCAATTACCAGTCACTTTTGGACCAAAGCCCAGGTATCTGCTAGAAAGCTGAAGATGAAGAAGAATTTCACCCTTCAACACGACAATGACCCCAAGCATACATCCAAATCAACCAAAGAATGGCTTCACCAGAAGAAAAATAAAGTTTTTGAGTGTCCCAGCCAGAGCCCAGACCTAAATCCAATAGAAAATCTGTGAGGTGACCTGAAAAGGGTTGTGCACAAGAAATGCCCTTGCAATCTGACAGATTTGGAGTGCTTTTGCAAGGAAGAGTGGGCAAATATTGCCAAGTCAAGATGTGCCATGCTGATAGACTCCTACCCAAGAAGACTGAATGTTGTAATTAAATCAAAAGGTGCTTCAGCAAAATATTAGTTTAAAGATGTGCACACTTATGCAACCAGCTTAGTGTACATTTTTTACTTTTTATATTTTCCACTAACAAATTTGTTTGTTTTTCAA
Organism: Protopterus annectens; assembly: GCF_019279795.1. Taxonomy (NCBI): domain Eukaryota; kingdom Metazoa; phylum Chordata; order Ceratodontiformes; family Protopteridae; genus Protopterus; species Protopterus annectens. The sequence continues at coordinate 1,968,167,411 of NC_056733.1, forward strand.
TTGAATTGTACAGGTTATAGGTCACATTAAAGGTGGGAAAAGTTTTGAAATGATTTTATTGTGGTCACATTTTTTTTATATCACAAAAACCTGGCATTCTAACAGGGGTGCCGCTGTATGTATATATATATATATATATATATATATATATATATATATATATATATATATATGGGTCCCTATCTATTCGTCGACAATTCATTTCACTCACACTCATTTTGTCGACAGTTCATTTCGTCAACAGAAAGATGTGCCGCCTTCCCCAATGTTAGCTGTGCCCCCCACACCCCCCCTAACTATATATATCAACTCCAGGGTTGCACAACATTGGGGAAGGGGGCACATCTTTCTGTCGATGAAATGAACTGTCGACGAAATGAGTGTCAGTGAAATGAATTGTCGACGAATAGATAGGGACCCATATATATATATATATATATATATATATATATATATATATATATACTGCAGTGATGATGCTGCGGTAGCGTTGTCGCCTCACAGTAAGACATTGTCCAGTTCGATTCTCAGCTAGATTGTCTTCTGTGTGGAGACATGTGTGAATGGGCGTACCTTCATTGAAGGTTGTGTGTCAGGGCCGGCAACTCGGCACGTAAAAATCTACTGCCAATCATTAGTGGACTGGAGTTCCAGTGTGGCGACCCCTAACCGGGAAAAGCCGAAAGACACAACAACAACAATATATATATATATATATATATATATATATATATATATATATATATATATATAAAACATGCATATATACATATATGATATTGCATATACACACACATACTTTTACTCACATATGGATATTTCATTTTTTAATACCTAGTTTTGTTTTTTAAAAATAAGAATTAATATTGGTTATATTTGTATTTACTAGGACTATTATCTTTTAACATATAAATTTTATTGCTATAGCTTTAAGATTCTGATCAGTGTGATCATCTATTAGCATACAGGGATGTGACTGGTTAAATCAACATATGATTCATGGCAGATCCTTTTAAATTAATTAGGATGGCAGATAATGTTTTTGTCTGAAGAAGTTCTTAAATTAATCAAGAGAACGAAAGTGCTCAAAAAAAAAATCTTTGAACAGTGTCTCCTTGGCAGCCTCTTTAGTTGGTTTTGTTTCCTTTGGCGTAAATGCTTTATTCAGTGTACAAACTTAGAAAGTTGCTAGAATAACATGTATTGTGTTAGCATGTATTTTCTGAAGGATATAAAACCCAAAACTCAAATGTATGCTATTATTTAGTGAATTCAGTTGTCCACGATTTGACAGAAAACCACAACTTTTATTAGGAATAGACAAAAAATATGAGGTAAAAATCTGGATATTCTGCGAAAATCTGGTCAGTTGAGAAACATGCCCTCATCTGACATATTTTGCAGTACTGGAAGTGAGAGGTACATGTTTTTGGTGAGTTACAGCACAGCATGAATGCTTTCTTGACTTACTTGAATATTAACTCCTATGATTATATGATCCTGTGACTTTATTATAGTTGGCAAGAAAGTCAGTTAATCTAAGGGAAAACAATACTAGGAATCACACATGCAACCTGCCTCCTACTTCTAAAAAAATACTAATAAACACAGTATGTTCCTGTGTCAGAGCAGGAGAACAGGGACTTACAGACTAAATGCCATTTTCATAGCCCTGTTGTTGTTTTTGCTTCTAGCCTTGTGGGCCTCCACAATGTTGTTGCTCCAAGTAGGCACTGGATACACTTACCAAATGAAATGGTTTTATTAAAACAAAGTGTATATATTGGATCACACATGACAATTGCATGAATAAACTGTTATAACAGTCTATGAGAACATATTACTTAGATGATGTAGATTTATTAACAGTGGGGCTTGGGTAACATAAAATATTCTTAATTTTGCTATATTATTTTTTTTCTACTCATCAGTTTTAAATTCAGTAATTCTCAGCTAGAGCGTCTTCTGCATGGAGACATGCGTGAATGGGCATACCTTCAATGAAGGTTGTGCGTCAGGCCTGGCAAGCCGGTACGTAAAAATCAACTGCCAATCATTAGCGGACCGGAGTTCCGTTGTGGCGACCCCTAACCGGGAAAAGCCGAAAGACACACGTGATCAATCACACTTTAAAAATGACAAAGTACGGTATTAAAAGAGTTTAGATAGTGGAACTGGAAGATGGATGATCCTCAGCGCAAGATCAACATTCACCTGTTAAATAATAAGAGTGAATAACCTGGTATTAAATCATGGCACGGAGAGTAAAATTATCTACAAGAACTGCCATCTCCTTTCCCCTTCCCTAACGGGTCTTGTAGAATTATCAAATTGTAGTGGTAGGTAACAGGAGACAAATAAAGAAATAACCATACTTAATAAAAAATGAAACAAGTAACTGCTGAAGAAGTTACAGAGACTTGTCTTTTTCTTACCCCTAGCTAACCATAGATGTAGAAAGTTGTGGTTAGTGAACTGGGAAAATAAATTAATAAGTAAAACAATGTATATAAACCTACATATTTCCTTTAAAAGTCTCAGAGAATGCTGTGGTTATCAGACAGAGAAAACATCTAACTCAAGTTACAGGAGCAGCAGTTACAATGAGATGTGTGTGGGGATTTATGTGTGTCTATGTGTGTGTGTGTGTGTGTGTGTGTGTGTGTGTGTGTGTGTGTGTGTGTGTGTGTGTGTGTGTGTGTGTGTGTGTGTGTGTAAAATAAACAATGTTCATGGGTGGATCCTCTAATGCTTTTCTGACAAAAATGACCAGAAATAAATGAAGAGTGCACAGTCAAAATGGTAGTTATGTTTAATATGGGCATGGACACATGTGTGGGTTTGTGTGTGCATGTTGTCTGTCTGTGATGTGAACTGTATGTGACTTTCTGTGTGTATGTCTTCCTGAACTTCTGTGTAAGCTTGAGCAACTGTGTTTCTGATTCTGCATCTTCTTGTGTGTGTGTGTGTTCAGATGAACCTTAACACACACACACACACACACACACAACCCCCCCACACACACACACACACACACACATGCAGATATGCAGGAGATTCGTCAGGGTGGGATCTGACAGTGCCTTATTTGCCAAGCATAGATCTCCCTTGAACATTCTGTAGGAAACAGAATACAGGGATAGGGCCTTGAGATTGTCTGCACAGGGCATGTTACTTGTATTTATGTAAACTGTACATATAAATGTAAATCTAATTGTAAATTGACAAATGTTTATAATAATTATAATTAATAATTATATAATTATATAATTATAATAATAATTGTAAATGGACAGTGCAGTGGTGCAGCGGTAGCATTGTCATCTCACAGCAAGAGGTTCTCCAGTTCGATTCTCGGCTGGGGTGCCTTCTGTGCAGAGTTTGAATGTCCTCGTGTGGGTTTCCTCCAGGTTCTCTGGTTTTCTCCCACATTACAAAGACATGCATCTGGAGCATTTCTCCCTGGGCCTCCATGGATAATTGGCTCATTCTAAGTCGGACTTTCCAGATTAACAAATGTTAAATAAATAAATTAAACAAAATAAATATATAAATTGCTCATGTAAATGTAATTATTTGTTCTAGAGATAGCATTTAGATTTCTCTAATATAAAGCAGGAACCACAATTGTACATATGTGCAGGGAATACAGTAATGAGCAGCCTGACAAGCACACAGACATTAATAAATATTTCTGTGTATGGGCTGACTTCTAAATTTTGAAGTTTCAAAGCTTTGAATTTCTTTTGGTCGAGACCGTAAGATCGAAGTTTTGGAACTTCAAATTGTTTAAATGGAGATTGTTGTACAGCACAGAATGGTATATTTACTGTTTTCCTCACTGTAGTGCGATCTTGGAGATGGTATATTTAATTAGCTGCAGGTGTGGGAGCTGCAGCCCCCCCCCCAGCAAAAAAGCAAAAAAAAAAAAATTTTGTGTTTTTATGTTTTTTGTTTTTTAATTTCAGAGTTTCAAAACTTTGATCTTATTGTCCTGACCATAAGAAATTCGAAGTTTTGAAACTTTGAAATTTAGAAGTAAATCCCTGTGTATACATCTATATCTATTTAGATAGATAGATATAGACAGAGAGATCTATAGAAAGAGATAAAGAAGTGTGTGTGTGTGTGTGTGTGTGTGTGTGTGTGTGTGTGTGTGTGTGTGTGTGTGTGTGTGTGTGTGTGTGTGTGTGTGTGTGTGTGTGTGTGTGTGTGTGTGTGTGTGTGTGTGTGTGTGTGTGTGTGTGTTTGTGTGTGTGTGTATGTATGTGTGTGTGTGTGTGTGTGTGTGTGTGTGTGTGTGTGTGTGTGTGTGTATATATATATATATATATATATATATATATATAATTTGTATGTATATATATTTTTGTTTCTATCAGTAATGCCCTTTTAATCAAAGGAAATGGCACATCAATTACAAATTATAAGTTACTGTTTGCAAAGGAGGTTTATGGGTTTTTGATGTTCCAGAAATATCTTTTCTTGTGCCTGTTTTATACTTCTTCCTTTTTTCCACATTTCCAAATAACAAAAGCCTTTGGATACCTATATATGCCAGTGACTGTGAAATTGCTTTAGATTGTGCCATTTAAGCTGATACTACATAATTGAAAAATATCTTTAGGTGAGTGACCAAATGGTGTCTCAATTTTAAATTTGAAAAATACTCAGTTTAAGTTCAGTAGAAATTCTGTTAACATCACAGTTTCTTTTCAGTGATTGTTGTATTAAAAAAATGATAAATGGGTTGAGTGGCATTGTTCAGAATATTTTAAGATTTAAATCTAATAGCAAAATTATTAAAATAAAACAGATTATTTGGATCAACTTTCAAGCCTAGTAAGACTAAAGAGATCACATTTCTTAATGAATTATACAAACCCTTGTCACTAGCAGTAAAGAAATATAACTTCTCTTCATACAGTCAGAAATATACATGCCAGAATGAGTCGATTGGATGGATTTTCACATTGATCGGATAGGTTTTTATTCCTGGGATTGCTTGTATAGTCCTGCTTGAAAAGTCACACAAACGTATTATAATATGGCATTCAAGATTAGTAGTTAGTATTAAGGGTATAGTAAACCCTGAAAATTTAGCAAACCTTGTATTGTGGTATTCATAGTTTCAGGCTACATTTCAGAGTAGTGTTAATCCATGAATAGTAGCACTGCATAGTTATGCAGATAAGGTCAGTGGAGGTCAGTGACGCTAACTATAAAAATGCAAATGTATTTTAGTAAACATGGCCCTTTATGGCAAACTCATAACTGACTTAAGGCATAGGCTTTAGTTGGAGACCTATTATGAGGATAAGGTGCCATAGACATTGGTATATTTCTACAATTCATAGAGTAAACATAAAAGGACCCCAGACTAATTAGGGACCCGTGGACTTGGTGAAATAATAAAAATTTAAATTGTGTGCATTGAACTTATTCAGAAATGGCCTCTATGAATTGTCACCTAGCTATGGTCACTCACAAACTTCGCTGATACCTGTACCATGTTAGCACAGTGACTATGAATACCTGCCCCAGTCTTTGTCCACAGTACCTTTCAAGTATAATGTATTCTGGCTAAATATCATCACCTATTCAGCTCTTACCTCAGCAATTACTTCCTAACACCAAAACTGCACTGTGCTGCTCTACGTTTTCACTACTGTTTATCTCTCTTGCACTCACACAGTTACTTAACTCTCACTGCTTCCGTTTCCATCAGTCACATATTTCTCCCATTCTGGACCTTACTTTTCACCATAGCTGTGAAAAGCACTCATCTGTTTCTCTTTGTAGGACAATACTGATTATCAATGAAGCAAAAGAAGCTACCCTTGAAGAGTGTGCTCGCTCTGTGTGCCCTCTCTAAGCTTGGAATAACTCTTTTTAAAAAAAAAGCAAAAAACATCTTTATTGACTTATGACTTACGAAATCATACATTTATATTGAGGAAACAAACCACATTGACATATTTTCAGTTTTAAACATTATACATCATATAGAATCTTTTATACAGGCATTTTCAGTTGAACATCGCATCACTCATTTAGTTCCAGCCTTTTCTTAAACCATATTCCTCCTTTGAAACATTATTCCGCATATATTGTTTCCACAATTCTGATTTTTTTCTATTTAATTTGCTTCTACACTTTTCTGTGGATCCCACTTCCAGTTATTTATCTCTGTTGCTATATTCACTACTTCCAATACCGTTAGTTTAGACTTTGTTTTCCATTTTCTAGTAATTGCTTTTTTGATAGCCACCAGAATTAAACTTAGCAAGGCCTTACTATGGCTAGGCAATTCTGATATCATAACTCAAAAAAATTATTTCTTTACTTTCACCAATTTGCTCACCCACTATTTCTAACAGTGTACGCTGCAGGCAATTTTCAAAGTCTGCCAACTCATTAGATTCCCAAAAATATATTCCCGATTACTTCTTTCTTCCCCATCACATCTCCAAAATTTGCAATCTTCCTCAGAAAAGAAAATTTGGAATGAACTTGGGTTATAAAAATGGCTATGCAAATACTTCCAAGCAAAAATCCTAAATTGTCTAGACGTTTTTGTATTTTTTGGAGCCATACATATATTGTCCCATTGTTTCTTTGTGAATTGCTTATCTGAGCTCTCTCTTTCCAATCCTTTAAGCTCAGAATCACTATTATCCCCTAACCTACTCCCAGTAACCACTTACTACCCTCACTTGCTCTGCCCTTAACATATGAAACTCCTCTTATGCATACAATTTAACCATTAAAACATATTTCTACTTAATCAGACTCAACCAGTCAAAACCTACATAGCCCTTACTCAATCACATACAACTAAAATCAGCTTCATCTTGTTTTACTTCTTCAAAATCCCATCTATCTTCTTTCTTATTGTAGTGTTAGTAACTTAACCACCAAGATATCTCTAACACATACATAACCCCAAATTTACACAAAGCTATTTCTCTTCAGCTCTAACATATATATTTGCTAACACCGCATTTCCCTTTATTACAGATTTTCACATTTAACCTTGTCCCTACATACTTACATATATATCTAGACCATGAAGTATTGTATTACTTTGCCTACTTCTTCTAGATTTTTTCTTCCTCAGACTGTCACAGTACTCCATTTTCTCCAACTCCTCCTCCTAGACATTTCTCCCACTGCAATAATGGTTCACATATCTGCATTCCTGCTACTAACAGTAATTTGTCATTTTACAATATACAACATTACTTTGTATGTGCTATGTGAAAAACTCCAACCCTAATAATGTTACATTCAGCACATCTTACTTGAACAACATATCACCTGATCTAAACTTAACTAAAAGCACAGACTTCTTTAAATACAGACACCAGATTCATAACCCTAAATTTCAATAAAATAGCAGTAAAAATAAATGTAAATCTAAATGCCTATGCTCTAACAATCATTGTACATCAAAGCCAGCCTCAGTGGAGATATGTATCCCAATACAGGCCCCACAGAACAGTCAACCACCATACCAAACTGTTTAAAACTTGACACATTCAGTATGCTCCTTGTATTTTAACAATTAAATCTGTCTGCTCCTACTCAATTCATATAGTAAGATACCTGAAATGTATGCATGTCTAGTCCTTTACTCACATATCTTACCTGTAGCAACAGAAATGTGGCTAAAACCAGATATAACTGATAAAGAAATCTTATTTGTAGGTTGCAGTATCCATAGAATCAATAGAATAAGCAAGAAGAAAGGCAAAGTAGCAATCTTATAAAAAAAATCATGTAGAATTAATACTCTACCACCCAATCTGACCCAAATTTAATAATACAAAAATTTTAACTGCACTTCTCAAAGTCAATAACCAGGACAGCATCTGCAATATAGAGTAGCATTCTGTGCATACATCTGTATTATGTCTGTTAATAACCTAGGAGCAAAAAAAGGCTTCTGATTCCTGATGGGTGTTGCTCATACCATTGGTCTTACCTCTTACATCCACCTACCCTCCACAGCTGAAGGATGATTACAAAAAAAAAAAAAAAAAAAAAAAAAATAGTCTGCGATCCTGAATTAAATGAGCCAATCATGTCACATTTCTGTGCTATTTCTCCAACCTTCCAATTTAAACTGTAGCAATCTACTTGCTATGAATGAAGAAAGCAGATGTTATAGTTCATACCATGGCACTCACACAGAGCTCTACAGCACTCAAATTTTATTAAAAAAAGAACTAAGCAAGAAATCTTTTTTTTTTTCTTTTAAGCTACAGCAAACTGCTTGCTAGAAATGTAACAGTTGCTAAAGTTAAGACCATGCACTGAGAACTACACTACTAATGTTTCAAATGCAATCCCGACTTTTAAAACATAGTATTGCACTAAAGAGTGTTCAGATCAGGATCAGACAGATTGTGCCCCCCTAACACTTTGCACCCTGGGCCATTGCCCCCTTTGCCCTGCCATAGCTATGCAATTGTACCAGATTAAAGGTCTGTTTTCAGTTGTCTCCTTCATGACTGTTTTCAATTGTCTTCTTCATGACTTATGTCAACTTATATCCTCTAAGTAAGACGTAAAAAAATAATAATCAATAACCAGATGTTTGAATACATATAGCATTTTGTAGTTGTTTCTTAATGCAAGCATGGTTTCCAAACAGGCTTTATTTAAAAAAAAAGTGCTATCATCTCTGTCTCAAACACAGTCTGTTCAAATACAGAAAATATTTTAACTACCCTGCCATTTTCAGCAACAAAAAACATAGCGTTGAGTCTATGTAACGTCACCAGCTTCTCAGTACTCTAACCACTACTAGGCATAGTACTAAATTGTCCAGTATTTCACGGAGTGATCAGATTTTTAACTGATAAGTTTGAACTATCCCTCATAAAATGTGCGGATTTCTGGCAAATTGCTGAAGATTGCAGTCATAAAGTAATGACAGACATTTGAGTTTATTCAGACCTTATATTTTTCAGAACATTCATGATAATGCAAAACCTGTTATTCTAGCAACTTTCTAAGTTCATAAACGCAGTTTCCAAAATATGCTCCTATTTTTTTTTTTGGCCTTTATCCTCCCATTAATTTTGCTGTTTGCCCCTGATTCTTGTGCTAAGAGGTAGAGAGGTATGATACTAAGGTTAGTAAAGGAGTAGATTAATTGCTTGGTAACTACTTATCATGATGAACCTTACATATCCTATCAGATGATAAGTATTCAGATATGAAGATAGGATACCACAGTATTGAATTCTTAGTCCATTTTTTCACCATTTAGTAATAATTTTCCAAATAACTTAGCAATGTTATAGCAAAAAGGAAAATGTTGCCGTGGTATTTACAAATACATCCCAGGTTTGATAATAATTATCCCTATGTATTTGGATTGACTAAAACATTCATTTTGAATTTCATAGTGGCTCTTGTAGTTAGTTGCTAAAGTAATGATACATCTAAAGTTTATATTCAGACTTGTGCTGAATAAAATACAGCTGCTCAACATTTTTGGACTTTCTTTGAATATTCATGCTCTTTGGATTTGTTGGAGCCAGACCTTTGCTACTGTTTTGTTTGTTTTATACTTTTTTGTGTTAAAGCAAAGGTATCCAGTGCTTTATAGGTATCATTTTGTTCTTTTAAATTGCTCTTATATTCAGACTATTGAAACTCCTAACTCAGAAAAGCAAGAAAATCCATAGCTATCAATATTTAATGAAGACATCCGAATATGGTCTTCCTGTTATTACATTAAGCATCTCACACTACTTAAGCATTCATATTACAATAAACAATATATGTTGCTTTCTTTCACTTTCTGAAGAAAGACAACTTCATCTCCTAATTTTTTGTAGTTCTTTCATGGCATTTTAAATCAAAAGCTTTGCAGAGATTGAGGTAGGTTGTGTACACTTAATCATTCAACTAAAACAACTGTAAGTCCTCCACCAAAAGATAATCAAATTTAGTAAACCATTATTCACTCATCTTTAGAAGTAGACAATTGTATTGTTCTGCTGAACAAGTTGAACAGGATACTGGCAAGAATGATTGATTTACTTACCTAATAAATTAATGACTGGCTGCATGAGTTGCTTTAGACAACCTGTTTACATGACAAAATCTAAAATGCAATAACATGAAAAGTAACAGAAACTTTCTGCAGTACCAAAATTGCAATAACAATTGTGGAAAAATTATTAAATAAAAATATTGCTACAACAAACAATGCAGAAAAGTTTGTCTTCTTCTAAGCAGGACTGCTGTTAAGTCCAGTAGGTAACATTACAGAGGTAGGAACCTATCATAGCTCAGTGATTATTTAAGCAAAAGTAGAGAGAAATTGGAGTACTAACAATTATTAAGCAAACAGTAAGCAAAGGAGGAAATTTACAAATTACTTGCAAAAAACTAGAGTTGTAGGCCTGTTCAAGTCTGGCTGGCAGTCTTAAAACTTTAGCCAAGTTTCATTTATGCACCCCTCAACTACAAACTGAGAAGCAAAAAAAAAAAAAAAACAAAGGAGTCAGTGTCATGTACAGGAGTTATAGCTGAGGCAGAAGTCTTATGTAGAATGCTCTATGAGCAGATGCAAGATAGTTTGTGTTTTGGAAAGATACATCTTCTCAGAACTTGACAGAATTTGTTCTCTTGAATGAACTTTTAAAGACACAAGAGAACCTAATTTGCCTACAGAAATAAAAGAAATACAAAGGAAGACGATTTTACATTGGTTATAAAAAAGTCCTGACGAAGGGCATTAGGAGCTATAGAAATAAAAAAAAGAAGACTGATATGCATACTGTTGCAACAAAGCAAGTAAAATAATTGAATAAATCATTATTATTGGTGATTCTATGCTGAGAAGTTTGAGAAATATTACACCAAGAATGAATATTGATGTAGTGGCATGTTTCTGAGGGATGCAAGATGGTTGATTAAGAGATAGTATTAGAAATATCTATCTATCTATATATATATATATATATATATATATATATATATATACACAAATATGATGGATTGAGGTATGATGTTATGGTAGTAATAGCTGCAATTAGTGATACACCTTGAACAAATGAGGAATCTTTTCAAATAATGTTGAAGCATATAATTGATATGAATAAAATCTATACTTTTGAGTTGGCCTTTGGAGATATTTTACCAGCATCTTGTTTTTAAGGAGGTATAAGATTTTAGGTAAGGTTACATATAGACTTTTTAAAGTATGAATTGTTATTAAATTTAGTGAAAGCAATTTTTGGGGAAAGATTTTTGATACTAAAGCTCTTTTTGTAAAGATAAATTACATTTGAATGACATGGGTAATAGAGTATTGGGATTCCATTTAACAAAACATTTTTAGATCTAAATTTGAGTCATAATATCATTAAATTAAAATGATTGTCAACAAATGTTGATAAATATAAATAAAAAATGGTGGCAGTAGAAGCTATTATAGTGGACTAGGCCATTAATTTACTGTTTATTACAGAAAAACAGTTCAGTAATAATAAGAAACCACACAAAAATATTTTGTTTGTTGGGCATCATATTTTTAGATCTGATTGTAGGGTTGGAGAAGAATCAATTTATTTTTCTAAAAAAATGTGACTCTGTGTTAATATTTAGTGATGAAATTGTTGAGTCAGTAATACAAAAAATGTAGATTGGAAATGTCACTGTAAGGTAGCTTTATTCTATTGGCCACTAAATCTAACTAAATATTCTGACAATATGCTTTAAAGACAAAACTGATATTATTGCTAGGGAAATAAATATTCCTAATGTTGACTGAACTGCTCTCACTGCAACAAATGAGACAACAAATACTCTGATAATGGACAGTATAACAAATTGTTACAGAAAAATTATAAATAAATCTACCCATGGTAAAACAATGTTATTTGATGTTGTTATTGGATTTTGCATTGAAAAGTCAATAATTGAAGTTAAATAGCTGTGATGTCGGTCCACAGTTAGTGAGATTAGATAATGCATGTGTAATCTCTGAGGTTTCAGTTTCTAACCTAATATCAATTAAACATAAGGAATTATTTAAAACATTTTATCAAATATATTTCATATCAGTTATTGGTGATATTCATTCATGGAATTGGATTAAGTGCTTTGAAAATAATGGCATGGGAAATAATTGGAAATGTTTCCATACATATAAATGACATGATAGAATGTTTTGTACTACTAGAGTTCAACTCAAGGTATACAAAATGCTGTCAACAGTGGTGGAACAAAAAGTTATCTATGTTGATAAGGAGAAAGATTAATATGTGGAAACATTGTAAAGGTCGTCCAATAGTTAGCAATAGGCGTAAATATAATAGACTTAGAAGGCTTTATTTAAAGGAAATAGAAGAATGAGAACATTTTATGAATTAAATCTTGCTACAAAACTGAAAGATAATAATAATAATAATAAAGGCTTATTTAAATGTTTGAGAATTTATGGACTTGATGAAGCTTCTGTAACTATTAAAAGAAGGGAACAATTATACTACATAACTTAAGCTGGCAAAATTATTTGCAGATGGTTTATTTAATAATACACCATATGATAGCTTGCAAAATTTGTTTCCATTTTTGGTTCATGGGAATTGCCCACAATTGTAAGACAAATATATATGTCAAACTTTATTTAGTATAAAATCTAATTCTGCTGTAGGACCAGATGGTCTAAATGGCTTCTTTCTAAAAGGAATATTTAAGGCATTTTTACCTTATTTGATATATTTATTTCAGAGGACTTTTAGTGAGGCATACATGCCCAATTATGCACATTAAAGGACTTGCAGCTGAGTATTCATTTATATATTATTTATTATCAGAGTAGATAGTATTATTTAATATTACAGTTGTCAAGCTACTGATGTCTAACTCTAATTGATCAGACTGCTATGCTCATAGGTATTTATCTTTTTCATTATTATTATTATTATTATTATTTGGAAGTTGATTAAGAGTATCATGGTAGCTAGTGGACCTCCAACCCAGTCCAAGGTGGTGATATAGCCACCATACCTGGGCAAAAACTCTATGGAATTGAAGAATTCTATAAGCTTTCCCAGGGAAGTGTGTTTGTGTGCATGTGCATGTGTGTGTGTGTGTGTGTGTGTGTGTGTGTGTGTGTGTGTGTGTCCATATCTATATCAATCTCTCTGCATAGATAAATAGATATATGTATGTATGTATGAGTGTACCTGAAAGTAGTGAGTGTGGGTAAGTTTGACAGCTGTCTAGATGACTGCGTATGGTTGAATAGGCAGTTGATTGACAGATGTGTGAGATCGGCAGTCCCCGGGTAGGGGA